>NW_026007355.1:0-4184 GCF_001458135.2 Marmota marmota marmota
AAAAAAAAAAAAAAAAAAAAAAAAAAAAAAAAAAAAAAACTCTTCACATTTAAAATCTTTCCAAAGGGCACAATTTGCGTCTTAGCGCTCACCTGTTTCCACCCAGACTTAGATGGAGGTGATGGGTGTTATGTTTTCATTTAAAATGTCTTTTGACCTGAAGCCAGAAAGAGTTTTTTTTTTTTTTTCCCTTAGCTATGATAGATACGGCTTGCTGCTGTCTTTGGCTACATTAAAAAAAATGTTAATTGTGAAAATCACACAAGTAATTCATAAATATATTCTTGTAAAAGATGTAAATGGTACTGTGGATACATAGTATGAGTCTTCACTCAAACCCTTCCACCTTTGAGTGCAATGCGTACTTAACAACTTGGTGTGGACTCTTCCAGCCCTTTCTAAAAACCATGTGCATATCTATGCATTAGATAATAACCTACATATTTTAACACCTTTATTGAGGGATAATTGCTTTTGATGCATAAACTAGCTTTATTGAAAAATAATTGCTTGTGATAAATAAATCGTGACTCATAGTATTTGCTAAGTTTTGACGTCTGTACACACCTGTGGGTCCATCACCACAACCAATGAGGTGAGCATACCCATCCATCATCTCTGGAGGTGTCCCCTTGCCCTTTAGGAATCCCTTCCTTTCCTTCCTTACCCCATGCTCCTCTCTTCCCAGGAAACCACTGATATGTTTTCTCACATTTTGCATTCATTTGCATTTCTTAGAATTTATTTAAATAGAATCGTGTAGGAAATATACTCCCTCCCCATCTTCTTTAACTCAGCATAATTATTTTGAAATTCATTCAACATGTGTGTGTCTTCCATGTATCGTGAATTCGTTATTCTTGTTGCTGAGGAACAGTCTCTTGAATGAATATCTCAAAGTTGATCCATTGGCCTGCTGATGGGCATTGGGGTTGCTTGCAGGGTGACGCCAATGCAAAGAAAACGGCTACAATGGTTTGTATGCAAGTCTCTGTGGTAGCATGTGCTCTGTGCTCTCATTTCTCCTAGAAATGGAATGACAGGATCACATGGTGGGGATATGCTTTAGTTTTTAAGAAACTGGAAAACTCTTCCAAAGTGGCTCTACCATTTTTATTTCTACCACGAGTGCATGAGCACTTAAATTCCTCCAAGCCTTGCCAACCCTTGGAAGCTATTTTGATAGGTGTGTAATGGTATCACACTTTGGTTTTTCCATTTGCATTCCTAACGACTAATGGCATTGACTATCTTTTCATGTGCTTAATTTCCATCTGTATATATTTTCTGATGAGGTATCTTTTCAAATCTCTTACTTACTTTTAAAAATGAGTTTTGTGGAAAATTATCGAGTTTTGAGAGTTCTTGATGTATTCTGGATACAGCCCTTTATCAGATATCATATTTGATTTGCAAATATTTCTCCCCTTCTACCTCTTGCCTTTTTGCTCTCTTAACTATTTCTTTTGAGGAACAGAAGTTTTAAATTTTAATTAAGTCCATTTTATCAATTTATTCTTATATGGATTGTGCTTTTGATGTAGCAGACAGGAAATCTTTGCTTAAATGAAGGTCACAAAAGTTTTTCACCTAAGAATTATTTCCCTAAAAGGTATATTAGAATTAAGTCTTATGTGTAGGTTTATAATTGAGTTAATTTTTTTTAATACTATGAGACCTGGGTCAAAATTTGTTCCTTTTTATTAATATTAATTTCTGCATATAGATATCCAATTGTTTCACTCATTGAAAAAAAAAAAAGACTTCCCTTTCTCCACTGACAGTCTCTACCAGCTTTGTTGAAAATGAGTTTCTAAAAGGTGTAGATCTATTTCTGGAGTTTCTGTGCTATTTCATTGTTCTATTTTTTCTACATTTAGAAAAAAAATAGAACAATGAAATACCACACTGTCTTCAATATTTTGAATTTAAAATAATCCGGGAAATGAGATAGTGTTAGTCCCCCTTGAACTCGAACTACCTTTGCCAACGTTACCCTGGCTATTCTAAGCCTGAGAGTGTGTCCACATAAATGATAGAATCAGTTTGTTAATTTCTACATTTTAAAAGCCTGCTGAAATTTTGAGTGTGATTGTAATGAATCTATGAATAAGTTTAGGGTGAACCCATGTCTTACCTATTTTGAATCTTCTGACCCACCAACATGCTAGGTGTCTCTATGTATTTATTTTCTTCAATTTCTTTTAGTCATGCTTTATAGTTTTCTGTGTGTAGGTTTTCCACGTTTTTTGGGGGGCAGATTTATCTGTAAGTATTTTACATTTCTCGGAGGCATCATAAAGCTCTAAGGGTCTCATTTGTTCATTACCAGGATATCAACATAAACACGATGCATGTTGTGATTTCCGCAGCTGTGCCAAACACATTTAAGAGTTCCAGTTGCTTTTTTGTAGATCCTCTCAGATTTTCTATGTAGATAATCATGATACCTGTGAAGAAAGACAGTTTTAACTCTGTCTTTCCAATCTCAACACCCTTTATTGCTTTTCTTTGCCTTAGTGCACTGGTAGAATCTTCTAGGCCGATGTTGCACGTAAGTAGGGGAGAGTAGACATTTTTGTCTGGCTCCTGATCTTAAAGGGAAAGGATCCCATCTTTAGCCATTCGGTATGATGTTAGCCATAGATTTTTTTTTTTTTGGAGATGCCTTTAATCAGGTGAAGGGAGTTTCATTCTATTCTTCATGAACTGTAAGTTTAAATTCTTGTTAGAATTAGAAATGGATGTTGGATTTTCTCAAATATCTTTTCCCTGTCTATTGAGTTAATATTTTTTTTCCCTTTTCATTTTTTTAAAAAAAATTCTAGATGGATTTTTGAATGTTAAGTCAAACTTGCATTCCTGGAAAAACCCTATTTAGTCATGACATATTTTTCTTATTTATACATTGATGGATTTGATTTATTAAAATTTTGTTAAATTTAAAAAAATCTGTGTTCATGGGGGATATTGGTCTATTGGTTTTTCTTTAATATCTCTGCCTGGTTTAGCTGTTAGGATAATGTTGTCCTCATAAAATCAACTGTGAAATACTTTCCTCTTAATTTTCTGGTCAAGTTTGTGTATATTGGCTATTTTTTCTTTAATTTTTGGTAGGATTCACTATTAAAGACATTTGGGCCTGGCATTGTGTATGAGTGTGTGTGTGTGTGTGTGAATGTTTCTAACTAAAATTACACTTTTTTCATAGATGTACAGCTATTAAAAATTATGTATTTCTTGGATAAACTTTGATAATTTTTATTTTTAAGGGACTTCGTCTACTTCATTTAAATTATCAAATGTATTGGCATACAGTTGTTTAAAGTATTTTTATAATTTTCCTTTAAGATCTATAGATTCTGCTAGTGACATTACCTCTGATTCCTAATATTAATTTGTATCTTTGGTGTTTCTTCTTCTGATCTGTCTGACAAGAGGTTTACCAATTTTATCCATTTTTTCAAACAACATGGTTTTGTCTTTATCGAATTTTTTCTTTTTCTATTGTCTTATTGACTTTCAAGTTGTTTTTTATTAGTTTTTTTTTCTTACACTGCTTACTTTGGATTTAGTTGGGTTTTCTCCCCTAGCTTTTTGGAAGTTGAAAGCTAGCTATATTTTAGATATGATAATATCCACAGACACAATCCCTACAGTAATATTTTGGAGGCAAACATTCTATGATTATTTCCATTTCATAAATTATGAAATCTAAAGTTCAGAAACATTCAAACAACCAAATTGTGGGACTGGAATCTAGATTAGTCTGATTTCTAATACAATTCTTATAATTTCTCCATTTTACCTGTTAATTAATAAACAGCTGTACACCTGGGAATTCCCCAAATATATATAATAAAGAAGCCACACTCTTTACAGTGGGGAGAATGTAAGCTTTTAATCTCAGAGGATATAAATGGAACATTCATCTTCTTAAGTGTCATGCAGAAAGTTTGTTTTACTCTACGTTTTGTTGTTATAACAAAATACCTGAGCTGGAACACTTTTTAAAGAAAAGAGGCTCGGGCTGGGGATGTGGCTCAAGTGGTAGCGCGCTCGCCTGGCATGCGTGCGGCCCGGGTTCGATCCTCAGCACCACATACAGACAAAGATGTTGTGTCCGCCGAGAACTAAAACATAAATATTAAAAAAAAATTAAAAAAAAAAAAAAAAAAAAAAAA
>NW_026007356.1:0-4183 GCF_001458135.2 Marmota marmota marmota
TTCTTTATAAAATGTGCTAATGAAATAAAAATTTTATTGTATTCTAATGTACTATTTCTCAAAATTAAGCTTTAGATAAGCAAATCAATGCCAATACAATATTTGGCTAATTCAATATTGAAATACCTTATAAGAAACATTCATCAATTTTTATATAACTGTGTGCATTATAAGTATAAAAAACACATATACCAAAATAAAGCAAAGAAGTTTGGAGTGTAGATCATAGAGTAACTTAAAAATGTACAATGAAAGGAAGATTTTCTACTAGATATTAGATGCATATATTTTATTTTCTAATTTCATTTGCTAAATCAAATGCTGATTATCTAAGTTTCTCAGTGTACTCTGTTATATTTATTTCATCTTTTTTTTTGAAAGTGGTGATTGAACCAGGGTCATTTAAATACTGAACCACATCCCCAACCCTTTTTCATATTTTTATTTTGAGACAATGTCTCACTAAGTTGCTTAGGGCTTTGCTAAGTTGCTGAGGCTGGCTTTCAACTTTGATCCTCCCACCTCAGCCTCTTGAGCTGCTGGAATTTCAAGTGTGTGCCACCACCAGTTTGTTTCATCTTTAACACATGTTGTTTCTGCATCTAAATACACAGTACTATTTTAAGAGCCAAGTAAAACACAAAGAAAAAATGTTACATGTGTGTTCTACAAAAAAGCTTTCTTTATTTTTCAGAATATCAAATATTTGGGCTTTGGAAGTTGTCAGACCCTATATTCTTGAAGTCACTTTCCCAACCTATTTCTGCTTCCCCGCATGTTATACAAATGTATTGATTCTTGCCTTACTACTTTACAAAGGCATGCAAATTTATAACAATACCTGTGAAAATTTTTCAAAATAAAAATCTAATACCACTGCATGAAATCATCATTATTTTTTAAACCATGAAAAGAAATTTATGAATATAGATATTGAACTTAAACCAGTAGTACAGAAAATAATTCTATTCCATTCTAGTCATAATCTGGCAGCATAAAAAGACTGTTAACTAAATAGATAATCAAGGACTCATGCATATTTATAACCACAGATCATGTTTAATTTCAAACTACCATGGTCTGTCTATCTTTGTATTCTTTGTAACTCTAGTTTTGAGTAAGTTTATTGCAGATGAGTACAATGTTAAGTACAAAATAGACATTTATAAAAGGTATAATGATACCCTTACACAACATTTTTTTGCATTGAATTATGATTCTACCTGTACACATACACTCAGTAAACATTTTAGCTTATATAAAGTTTTTCATTATAAGACACTCATTACATCTTTCCTCACTTGAAGTTTGTGCTCCGATTTCTTTAATGAAACAGGAAACACAGGTTTTATTATCTATTTTTTTAAAAAAGTGATAAAAATATTTAGAACCTGAATCATCTCCATTTGCGTTTACATTTCATATCCTGTTCACTTCAGCATGACATAAAAGCCAGTGTTCAAAGACATATCTGTCTATTCTGTGGTGGCATTTCCAGTTAAACAGACAATTTTCTCAATTATTTCAACATAATATATCCTTTTGCAAAACTTCTTTGTATCTGAGAAATTTAAGGAAATCCCTTGTTGTTTACTACCAGAATGAATTAGGTTAATGAGATTAATTTAGGATTAATATCTTTTTAAAATTTGACAATGCATTCACTTTCTAAGTGAGGGAGAAACTCAAGAAGCCAGGGTCAATATTTCACAGAAAATATTAGTTGGTATACCATCTTATTTCCATTATAAGGACATCAGCAGGTGCTGTTTACTTATTTTACCTCATGAGATAATTTTAGTAGGTTAGCTTTGACCTGGGTCAGTTATATTGGAAAGAGAATACACAAACAATATAAAGTCAAAGCAGATTTCATATGGTTTTCACCTGATCATATCCATTGGCTTTTACACTTGATCCCTCACTAAGATCTAGGGAAGTAGCTATCATTAACAATGAATTATTAATGAAGAAATCCAAAGTTCTACATGTTTATGAACTAAGAAGAAGTCATTAAGAACTATGTATTCTATTGCATTTGAGCGAATATATAAAGCCTGGAAATTCACTGCCTTGAAGTTATATGTTAAATTGTAATTTCCAAAATGTATATAAAGCATAATTTATATTTGTAATACAAAATGATACATGTAAAACTTTTATTTATTTTAATTAATTAAAAGGGAAACCAGTAAAATTATAATTCCTGTTCAAAAAGCTAGAATTTAGTTATTCATGGGTAATTTGATCAAGAGGTTAGGATAGAAATTCTAAGCTACATGAAAACTAGTCAACATCCAATAGGACAATAAACCATAAATTTTGGCTTATCTTTTCCACTTATATTTGTTTCTCTACTAACCAAAAAATCTACTAAACTCTGTCCCTACAGAATTATAAAATAGAAAAATTCATCAAAAATGTAAGGCCAACACTCCCCTGAAAGAACCACCCACAAATCTCTTGTGTCTATATCCAAGTTTTGGATACTTTTTCTTAATGATAGAAATAGCAGCAATGCCAGTTTTTCTTGCAGACTAAGCCTTTTAAAAAAAATATCTCCAATATAAGTTCAAATATGTCCTCAGGCTACAGGCTGTAAAAATCTCTTCCTGATTTTACTGACACAATGAGGATATGATTTCTAAATATTTACCCATAGCAAGTACATTCTTTACATTGAGCTCTAAATATGATACTTTGGATGAGAATCCTCAGTTAATGGTCACAAGGTGAGCTAATGTTTGATGGAGTCTTTATATATAATTCCAACTATATTGAATTGATTTTTTTCTCTGCCAAGAAAAGAAACATTTAATACAGCATCAGATTAAGTGACTGTCTGGTATATTATTGCATTCAAACTTTCTTGACATTTCTAAAGAACAAGGACATTTTACAATCTAAAACCAAATTACATATATTGTGCAATACAATGGTTGCTATTATATAGGCAATGTGCTTGCTACTTAATCTAGTCTACCCTTTATATTTAGTTAGTTATTTACAGTTGGGCATGAATCTCTATGTTGTTTCCACAACACAGAAATAAGTGTGAGCAGAGTTTGCAAAACATTGCAATAGATCAGGGAAGCTAATGTAATATTAGTGTGTGGCTCTGTAAAATACAGTTTTAACATAGAAAATATTAAGATAAAGCATTCTTGTACTTCTGTTTCAGTATTTAAAACACTTTCTAAATTATTTATGTAGTATAAAATATATTTTAGTTTTCAATTTTAAATGGGCTTAGTAAATGCTCTACCATTAATATCAAGGAATCAAACTCTCAATTTTCAATTTTTCAGAAGATCTTGTTTTTCAGATAAGTCATACCTCAAGAACTAAAGAAGAGAATATAGGACCATAGCATCCATTTCATAGGATAACACTGCCAAGAAGTGAGAATTAAATCAAGCTCACTTCACTTAGCTGAAGATAAAAAAAAAATGATATATACATTGATGATTCTCATTTTTTTTGAAATTCATCAATGATTTTGGAAACAAGAAAGGTGTCTAACCTCAGCAGCAATACAATCAAGATCTGGTTAAAGGAAATGTGAGTGTTCTAATACATTTATGGTGATGCCTATTGTATATGTAGAAACTCATACATAAAGGGATAAACACAGAGAAGCTAAGGAAATGCCCTCACTGATAATTTATCTAGAGCTATTACCATGGTAAGATCCTAGTACTTGTAAAATAGCAAGATGCCAAATCTTTAGAAGAGTTTAGAATTATATATATATATATATATATATATATATATATATATATATATATATATTACAATCTAAAACCTAATTATATATATTGTGCATGACATAATCATAAACATACATGATTATATCCTATTAGAAAAGAAATATTGGGATAAGTTTAAATATCAAATTTAACATAAACTTTGTTACCCTGAGATTGACTTCTAAATAACATTGTAGGATCTGAGGTATAGCCTTGAAACATTTACATGAAATTACCAACACAGCAAGGATAAATTAGTGAATGTACTCAACTAAACATTATTGGGGAGCATTTCTGTTCAAACTGCTGAATTTGTCTCGGGTGTATCTGTTACTACCATAATCTTGGTAATATAAGGCAGATAGAACTTCAACATTCTTTCAATCATGTCCAAATGGATTGTATATACTTATATAATAAAAGAAATTACAATT
>NW_026007357.1:0-4183 GCF_001458135.2 Marmota marmota marmota
TATATATATATATATATATATATATATATATATATATATATATATATATTTGTAAATGTGAATTAATATTTTAAGTAGCTGATTGTAGATATTGTGAATATTTGAAATCTGATACTAACTTACTATTTGAAATTTTATTTTTTATTTGTTAGTAGAAAAATACTAATGATAAATATCAATTCATAGAATTCATGACTAAAATAATCATCACCATTGTTGTTTACCCAATTATCTCCTATTATGAATACACAGTTTTCTTCTCATACCATCTCTGAGGCAGAACTACCCTGATCATCAGCTCAGTGGTAAATACTTCAGAGTTAAACTTATGCATGACATCTTGTTAGTCATGTGTATGTGATGCAATTCTCTTTGAAAGCAAAACTGCATTTGGGGGAATTTTTATTCACTCTAATAGAAAGGTGAACAGCCTTATTTTGCATCTTATTCTCTGTCAATCAAAACATCAGGATATGACACTAGTATCTCAAGAATAAGAGGTCCCTAAGCCAAGGATTATCTGAAATTGTTGGATAACTAACAAAAAACTGAGTATCCCATAATAACTCAACTACCCAATACTGGAGATATCTACTGAAATAGTTAATTCTGAAGAAGTAAGCCACTTCTTCTATTTTCTAGATACCTCATTTTTTTCTTATTTTCAAATTAAAGACATTGATGAAACACAATACCGAACTTCTTTCTCTTCTTTCTATATCCTTTCCCATGAAGAACCAAGTTTATTAGAGTTTCAGCCATCTTGTCTAATTAATGATGGTGAATGTTACTCATGTAATTCCATCTCTGCAAACTAATTTACATTCTAGGGTAGTGTTTGTCACAATCTTTAACCACAAACTGCCTTTGTCATGTGTAATCTCAATAGTAACCATGCCTATATTTCCATTCTAACTTTCTTCAACTCCCTAACGTGGAAAATTTAATTTGTGCCTTTGGAGCAATGTATTTGTTACTATTTTACATCTTTAATATCTTCAACAGGATGCATTAGCCTTTATCAGATTAGACTTCCTAAATCAAGATACATGGGGGCTGGGGATGTGGCTCAAGCGGCAGCATGCTCGCCTGGCATGCCCGGGGTTAGATCCTCAACACCACATACAAACAAAGATGTGTCCGCTGAAAACTAAAAAAAAATATTAAAATTCTTTCTCTCTCTCTCTCTCTCTCTCTCTCTCTCTCTCTCTCTCTTTAAGAAAAAGATACATAATCAGACATTACCTCTATATCTATTACTAAGCATCTACTATATGCCTGAAACTCTTGAAAAGTATCGGTGATGTATCTTTGGGTAAAAAGTCCCTACTCTCATAGAATTTACTTTTTTCAAAGAACTTTTATTAGGACCACACAGTATTTTTTTTCAGTTTTTCTCCGAGTATGCCAAACATTGAATATATGTCTTAAAACTTCATATTGATTCATATCATTTTTTGTCTAGAAGTCCAACATAACTTGATGTTTTCCCAGCATCAAGTATCAGTTGCCTGTTATATATAAAACAGATGGCTACTCCACTTGTGAAGCTTAAAATGTAGGGGAAAAGAGAAATGTAAGTCAACTATAGTTTATTGAAATAAACACTTGAAAGAGATCTCAGATTCTCTATCAATTATTTTAAAATGGTTATCACCAAGTGACTTAGTAAAAGGAGGGACTATTTAGTTGAAGGGTAATTGTAGTTGTTGATTCTAAAGTTAAAGGAAGAGCAGAAATGTATAATCTGTTAGAAGAAAAATACAACTTCAAATTGAAAATAACCTAGGGCTTTAGAAGAGTTTCACTATCTTCCTACAGAGTATAGTTTTTATCCTGTAGATAATGGTAGTTATTAGAGACTGTAAAGGGAGCTATAAAAATATCTAGTTAACTGTAGAGCAAGGTGACAACCAGTCTACAGTAGGGTAAGAATGGAGGCAGGGAAACCATTCATAAGTTACTGCAATGGACAAGCCAGAGATGGATAAGGGTCTAAGATACAGAAATAGCAGCAGGCACTGATAAGGGATAAATGTGATTAATATTCATCTAGGAATTTCTAATATGTAAAAAATCTTTAGATTCTAGCCTATGAGTCAAAAATTAGAGAAGCCGTCTCTAAAAGCATAATGGCTTATTTCATGTCCTTGCTATGATTACAGTCTCTGTGTGGTTTTTGCTTTCACTAGTATTCTGCAGATAAAATTATAAAACACCAACATTATATTAAAACATGCTTTGAAAGTTTTCAATGCATTTTGGAGAGGGCAGAATTGTTTATGTAGCCTTTGGTTTTGTTATTCAAACAACACAGCTGGCAAATATTCTGTGTTTACTATGAAAATGGACACCATGGACTAAGAACCATTATAATAAGTAGCCTCTAAAGGTAGGAAATGTTTTATAGGTGCTCTTGTATGTATGTAATCAAACTGTGGGGAAAATTAAAACTACCCTCAGTGATGGATACAACAAATATCCTGCTCTCATAACTGTCTAGTAAAGCATATACTCCTGGTGTGTGGTAAAGAAAAGGAGATTTTAAATTTGATTTTCTACTCACTTTTCAGCAATGCCTAAGTTTCTTTTTTTATTTGTTTATTTTTAATTTAATTGATTGTTTAAAAATAAGTGGCAGCAGAATGCATTATAATTCTTATTACACATATACAGCACAATTTTTCATATCTCTGTTTCTATATGAAGTATGTTCACACCAATTTGTGCCTTCATATAGGTACTTTGGATAATGATGTCCATC
The DNA here is from genome assembly GCF_001458135.2 of Marmota marmota marmota. Classification (NCBI taxonomy): domain Eukaryota; kingdom Metazoa; phylum Chordata; class Mammalia; order Rodentia; family Sciuridae; genus Marmota; species Marmota marmota. The sequence goes on from NW_026007357.1 coordinate 2,765, forward strand.
ACATTCCACCAACCTTGCTAATCCCCTGCCCCCTCCCTTTTCCTCCCACCCCTCTACCCTATCTAGAATTTGTCTATTCCTCCCATGCTCCCCCTCCCTACCCCACTATGAGTCAGTCACCTTATATTAGAGAAAAAATTCAGGACATATTTTTTTTTTGGATTGGCTAACTTCACTTAGCATTATATTTTCCAACACCATCCATTTACCTGCAAATGTCATGATTTTATTCTCTTTTATTTCAGTAATGCCTTAGTTTCTATATTCATTCATTCCTTTATTCATTCATTTATTCATTCATATCTATAGATTTACATGACAGTAGGGTGTATTTTGATATATTAAACATACATGGAGTATAACTTATACTAATTGGGATCTTATTCTTGTTGTACATGATGTGGAATTACCCTGATTGTGTATTTGTATATAAGGATAGGAAAGTTATGTCTGATTAATTGTACTGTTTCCTACCTCTCCCCTGCTTCCCTTAATTCCCCTTTGTCTAATCTAATGAACTTTTATTCCTCCCCTCTCCACCTTCCCTTGTTGTAGGTTAGTATCAACAAAATAAAAACATTTCATGATAAAAAGTTAAAAAAAATTTCAACTAGAATGCCTTCGAGAACAGGCGCAGCGGCCTGCTGAGGGGCAGAGCCGTACCCCCCCCCCGCCGCCTGCAAGGTAGGCGGAACTGTGACCACCGACGGAAAAGGCCCAGTGGCCCGCGGAGGGGCAGAGCTGCCAACCACGCCTGCAAGGCAGGCAGGCCTGCGACCCACCAGCAGAACAGGCCCAGCGGCCTGCTGAGGGGCAGAGCTGCCCCCTCCCCCCACCCCTGCAAGGTAGGCAGAACTGTGACCACCGACAGAAAAGGCCCAGTGGCCCGTGGAGGGGCAGAGCTTCCAACCACGCCTGGAAGGTAGGCAGGCCTGCGACCCACCGGCAGAACAGGCGCAGTGGAGTGCTGAGGGGCAGAGCCGCCCCCTCCCCCTGCGCCTGAAAAGTAGGCAGAACTGCGATCACCAACAGAACAAGCCTAGCGGCCTGCAGAGGGGCAGAGCCGCCGCCGCCCGTGCCTCCAAGGTAGGCGGACCTGCTACCGACCGGCAGAACAGGCCCAGCGGCCTGCCAGCCTGGTAGGCATATTGCCCCAATTGGAGGAGGGGCAGAGCCGCCACCCGTGCCTGGGAGGGAGACTTTGCAACTATACAAGAGCAATATAAATATATAGGGGGAAAATTCAATAGCACAACAGTTTCACCAAGCAGAAAGAAACTCGAACAGTATGAAGAGACAAGGAAAGAAAGGACCACAAGCAATGCAGGTCAACTCAAGGTTAGAAGAGGTAATATCTGCAGCAGATGGAATGTCAGATAAAGAATTCAGGATATACATGCTTCAGATGCTCGGGAGTCT
>NW_026007358.1:0-4182 GCF_001458135.2 Marmota marmota marmota
GTGCACAGCACATTTGATAGTCTCCTTTGTTTAGAAAGAGGAATGGGTTAAGATATGGTTGTATATGAATTTTACGGAAATAAGGGTCTTGATCCAAACATGTGGATGGTACTCAATTCATTTTTTATGTAATGGGTCCTCAATAGAGTAGATATGGTGGAATATATGAAGGCTAAGTACATGCCTAGCAGCATGGATTATTTTGGACCAACACTGTTGCAGGAACTGCCATTGCTGACTGTGTGAACTTTCTGACCATTAGAAAGGCAAAAAAACAAACAAAAAAAAGAAAGGCAGAATTCAATGCTGTGCACATGATACTTTGGTACCAGGCATGAAAGAGACCAGCCAGGCTATTGGCCATTTGATCACATAAAACCTTTAATCTCAGAGCATGGAGTCATTTGTCTTTAAAGCATTGACACTTTCTAAAAATTTGTATTTGCTTTGGTTGCCTGCAGTGTTCTGCTTAGACAAATATTCCTGATTTATTGACATTTAATCATGCTTATATAATTGCCTCATAGTAGGGATATGTGTAATATTGGTGAAGTATGACGATGTGTGTGTGTACGTGCATGTGACTACCAATTCTAAAATACATTTTGAAGATGGACTTGCCCAGGAAGCAGACTCAGAAATGGAGATTATTATTCAGAGGAGGTTTATTAGGAAAGAATTTTTGTGTCAACATCTTTGAAAGGAAAGGGGAGGAATAATGATTGATGAGAATGAAATGTCTAGTTGCAATTTTAACTCTTCCTAAGTATCATTGTACCCTACAAGGACTATTCGATATGAGATGATAATTGAGACATTCTGAGTTGAGGAAAGAGGCCAAACTAAATCTCTCAGTTAATCAGTGCTGAATGTAAGCTCACTGGAAAGGGACCATACATTTAAATGAAGCAAAGGGGGAATTCTAGATGACCTCTGTCTGTCAATAACATATCTAGCCCCTGAGATTATGCCTTTATTTTGCAAGTGGGCTCTGAGCAGGACATTCTAATTTCCAATACTGCATACACCTTTAAATGTTCAGATTCACTCCTTTGCATGAATTCGGCAGAGTTCTTACAGGTTTATAGTGGTCTAGGTGAAACTTATGAAATGACTACCACTGCAACTGACCTCAGGTCCACTAATTATATCCACTGTCTTCTTATTATTTTCATTTTCTATTCCTCTCTATCTTAGCTAGTTCCTCTGTTGATCACAGTAGTTTACCTGAGGAATGATACAGAGGTAACTGAGGCCCTGGTCGTTATGGCTTTAAGATAAATTATTTCAAGTATACTCTGTGAGTCAAAAGGTGGAAGAATAGAGGAAAAATGCACTCCCCAGCAGTTATTCAACAGAAGATTTAATCAGTGGAAAGACTGCACTTCAGCAAGGTACCCACTAAAGGAATTCACTAAAATTCAACATTGGACAGTAAAATCATCATAGAGAAACAGAAAGCTGAAGATTTTGAACATAAAATAAGAAAGAATATGTTAGAGATGCACCAACTTTTCCACAGCCAACCAGTGGAAAATCGGATCTTATGTGGCCCAGGGACAATGGGAGAAAGTGTTGAGTGAAACATAACCAAACCATTCAACCCATGTTCAGTGCAGCAGAGACCTATTTTAAGTTGTCTAGAGGCAGCTATCAGCAATAGCAGACTGGAAACTCGTAAAGACAGTCACTTTCCTGACCCTGCAGTTGCCTATCATGGGGTCCAGATTGTGCCTGGACCAACGTGATTAAAATATGTGCATAGAGAATTATGATCAGAGCAATCCAGTTTCAGAATACTGAGGAGAGAGGTCTCCCTTTGTTGCTGGAATCCCATATGAACAACTCAAACGATGCCAGTAACCAGGTAGACACACATGTCTATACTCCAGGATTCCAGGTCTGATACTGGGCAATTATTACTCATTTCCAGTGAATAAATGAGGCTGGTGGAGGTTTAGGTTCCTTATCCTAAAGATGGAATTTTGGGGAAATCCCTGAGACCCAGATATCTAGCAGAAATTGAGATTATCCCACTAATAGGGGGTGTGGATCAGGTCTCAAATACCCACTGACAGAATTTCAAAGGTCAGCCAAGGTTAAACCTCACCTTCTGGAACTTTCAATTTAGAACTCTGCACCAGCTCCACTATGGAAGTGCATCATATATCAGCATTCCCCAGTTTTTTCCAGTCTATGTGGTCAGATGAGACAGACGTGCTTTGGCAGCTTTGGATCCTGGCCACAGTGGCTGGCAGCTTGATGAGATACATAGAAGTGGAACTTAACAACCCCCAGCCCTTGACCCAAGGGTCACAGAACCCATTAATAAATGAATAAATAGATGAACAAACAGGAAGATTCAACAACATAAGCAATGAACATTCTCCTTGTCAACAGTTTTGACTATCTCAGTGGAAGCAAGTGCTTAGTTTCTCATTGAGAAGATTTTTTCTTATTCCTTCTCCTTTTTCTTTTTAAGTTTTATTTTATCTTATTATTAAATTTTTAAATTTTTTTCAATCGTGTGATGCTGTGTGTATATATATAATATATATATGAGTAAAATTATATGAATATGTATATATGCATATATATATGCATATATGTATATGAATAAAATTATATGAATATGTATATACATATACATATTCATATAATTTTGCTCTTTTTAATTGCTTAAATATAATTGGTTAAATTTAACTCTTTTTAATATACACAAAATATGTGTATAAAAAAGAAAGAGAAATCCATCTTTACTTCACCCATTTATTATTTAGCCTTGATTTGACTTTACTGGGGTAAAATTTTATATGAATTTTGTTTGTTTTGGTCTTATATTTGTTTCTTTGTTTTTGCTTTGGTTTTTGTTCCTCTTATTATCTCTTCTTCACTCTACTAATAGCCAAATTTTCCTGTTCTGTCCTCCTCTATTTCTTTCCTTTATTACTTTTAGTTATTTTTATCTCTCCATTTTTACAGCTGTCATCTGTTACATATCCCCTGCTTCTCCTTTATTCACTTTAAAAATATTTCAAGCTTTTTCTTGCTTTCCTACCATGTTTTCTCCTCATTTAAGGAACTGTAATTTTATTATCTTATATAAATATATATTTTAAGTAACTTCTACCACATTCGTGGTGTGATTATCTATATAGTGGATGACATAGTAGACAACCTGCTGTCTATGTCTGTTGTAGTTCATGGTTATTTATTGTTAGTATTGATGCTAAATGCTGACCTCATCATTCATCTTTAATTAGTGTTACAAATGTCAAATTAGACACTGGACATTTATTTTAAAACTGTACATTGGTTGCTAACACTATTGCTATTCTTTGTTCCCCCTTTCTCTAAGAGGGGCTGGGAAGTGATTGGGACATTTGGAATTCACAGAGTAGAAGATCTGCTGCTAAGTAACAACATAACTAAGACAAGTAACAGCAAAGCTTACTCCATACATAAACATGAGCCTCAACAATACTTCAAAACATAGAATAGAGGAGACAAAAACCACTAAACCAATAACCAGGTCTCAAATAGGAACAAAAAGAAAGGGGTCTCATTTTTGGCCAGTTACTCATACAACAAAAACAGAGAAATTTAACAAAAGATAAACATACACCAAAATATGTGTATAAAAAGGAACTCATCTTTACAAAGATGCATAAGTCCAAGACCTTTGAAATCATGAGGAAATAGGCAAACAAATCTCTCCCCAAATTCACAATTCCTCAATAAAGAAACTCATGATATGTAAGTGTATGAAATTCCAGAAAAGACTATAAAAACTCATTATTACAATGTTTCCTGAACAAAAAGAAGATCAAGGAACAAATTAAGAGAGCAAATACAGGTGGTGAAAGACCATCTGAATAAAGAAATAGGTATATTGATAAGAAACCAACCAAAAATTCAGAAAATGAAACACACAATGAATTTAATTAAATATTCACTTGAAAGTATCACCAACAGAATAGAGTTCATGAAGAATATAATTTCAGACCTTGAAGATAGAATTTCAGTACTTTAAGACAAAGTATATGAACTTGAATACTCAGTATGTAAGGAAGGAAAAAAAATAAAGACCATGACAAAAATATGCAAGAATTCTTGGACAAAATCAAGAGATCAACTCTGGAGTCACCTGAATAATAGCAGAAAAATTACCTCCCCTTAGAA
>NW_026007359.1:0-4181 GCF_001458135.2 Marmota marmota marmota
GGATTATGTTTAGGGTTAGGATAATGGATAGTGTTAACATTAAGGACAGGTTTAGGCCTAAGATTAGGGCTAGGGTTAGTGTTAGGGTTAGGCCTAAGGTTAGAGTTAGGGTTAGGATTAAGGCTAGGTTTAGATCTGGGATTAGGGCAAGCGTTAATGTTAGAGTTAGACCTAGGTTTAGGGCTAGGTTTAGTGTTATGTTTTAGATTAGGTTTAGGTTTAGGGTAAGAGATGAGATTATACCTAGTTTTAGGGATAGGGTGAGGGATAGAATTAGGTTTAGGGTTAGGGTTATGATGAAGGTGAGGATTATGTCTAGGATGTGGGTTACAGTTTGTGTTAGGGTTAGGACTTAGTATTAGAGCTAGGACTAATGTCAGGTCTAGGGTTAGCTTTAGGAATAGTTTTAGGGTTAGGTTTATATCTAAGTCTATTGTAAGGGTTAGGTTTATGGTTAGGGTCAGATTAAGAGCTAGGGGTATTATTAGGATTATGGTTATGGTTTATGGTTAGGGTTCAAATTAGCATTAGATTTAGTTATAGGTTAGCAATAGATTTAGGTTTAGGGTTCAAGTTAGGTGTATGGTAATGGATAGGATTAGCGATGGGCATAGGATTAGGGTTTGGCCTAGGGTTAGCATAAGGGTTAGGGTTATCCTTAGGGTAATGGATAGGGTTATAGCTAGGGTTAGGCCTAGGGTTCTGCTTAGGATTCAGTCTAAGGTTAGGCTTAGGCTTAGGGTTAGGGCTATGGTTAGTGTTAGAGTTAGCTTTAAGTTTAATGATAGGGCAGGTCTTGGATTAGGGCTAAGTTTTGTAATAGGTTATGGCTATGGCTAAATTAAGAACTTATTATGATTAGGGCTTGTTTTAGGGTTAATGTTAGGACTAGGTATAGTTTCAGGGTTAGGGTGATGTTTAGAGCTAGGGTTAGTGTTAGTGTCAGGGTCAGTGTTCAGATTAGGATGATGGTTAGAATTAAAGCCAGAATTAGGACTAGGGTTAGGTCTAGGGGAAGAGTTAGTGTTTGGCTTAGGCTAAGGGTTATTATTAGGGCTAGGGCTAGGTTTTTTTATGTATAGGCCTAGAGTTATGGCTAGATTTAGGATTAGGTTTAGGTCTAGGGCTAGTGTTGGGGCTAGGTTTAGGTATAAGGTTATGGGAGGGCTAGTGTTAGAGTTTGGTTTAGGGTTAGGTTCAGGTTTAGACCTATGGTTAGTGTTAGGGTCAGAATAATGGTCAGGGTTAGGGTTAGGGTTTGGTTTATGGTTAGAGCTAGAATGAATGCTAGAATTAGGACTAGTAATAGGATTAGTGTTTGGGTTATCTTAAGGATTAGGGTTAGAATTATGATTAGAATTAGTGTTAAGGTTTGGTTTAGGGTAAGGGATAGGGTTAGAGCTAGGGTTAGGGCTAGAGTGAGGTTTAAAGCTAGGTTTAGAGCTCAGATTAGAGCTAGTTTTTGTGTTAGGATTAAGGCTAGCATTAGAGTAATGGCTAATGTAAGAACTAGGGTTAAATTTATTGTTAATTTAGGGTTATGGTTAGAGGTTAGACGTCTAGTGTTAGGAGTAGGTTTAATGTTAGGGTAATATTTAGAGCTAGTGTTAGTGTTAGATTAATATTCAGGGTCAGGGTTATTTTTAAGGTTAGGGTTAGGACTCAAATTATGTCTAATGTTACTTTAAGTGTTTGATTTAAGGTTAGGATGGTGTTTAGATCTAGGGTTAGTGTTAGGATATGAATCCGAGTCAGGGTTAGTCTTAAGGTTAAGGTAAGGATTCGATTTAGGGCTAGGGTTAGGTCTAGGTGTAGTATGAAGATTTGGTTTAAGTTATGGTTTAGTATTAGGTCTATTGCTTGGTTTTGATTTACTGCTAGGGTCAATGTTAGGACTAGTTTTATGAGTTGCATTAGGGTTAGGGCTAGTGTTTATGTTAGGCTTAGGCTTAGGGTTAGTGTTAGATTTAGAGTTAGGGATAGATCTAGCGTTATGGCTAGGACTAAGGACAGGGCAAGATTTATGGCTAGGGTTAGAGCTAGGGTTAGTGTTACAGTAAGGGATAGGGTTAGAACTAGGGACAGGGCTATTGTGAAATTTAGAGTTAGCCTTCGGGCTAGGGTTAGGGTTAAGGATAGGGATAATTAGGGCTAGAATTAAGGCTAGCATTATTGTTCAGCTTAGGCCTAGCATTAGGTTTAGGGTTAGGGTTACATTTAGGGTAAGGATTGGCATTATAGCAAGGTTTATATGTAGGGGGAGGGTTAGAATTAGGGTAGGCCTAAGGTTAGTGTTAGGGTTATGATTAAGTCTGGTTATAGGGCTAGGAATAGGGCTAGGGTTTGTTTTAGGGTAGGGCTAGGATTAGGGCTAGGACTAATGTCAGGTTTAGGGTTATTGTTAAAATAGTTTTAGGGTTAGGTTTATAGATACAGGTAGTGGAAGGGTTATGTTTAGTTTTAGGTCAGGTTTAGAGCCAGGGGTATTATTAGGGTTAGGGCCTTGGTTAGAGTTTGGTATAGGTTATGGTTTAAATTTAGGGTTTGAATTAGCATTAAGGTTAGGGTTAGGGTAATGATAGGTTGAATTTTAGGGTTTAGGTTTGGTTTAGGGTAATGGATAGCATTAGGATTAGGGATTGGGTTAGGTTTAAGCCTAGGGTTAGCATTAGTGTTAGGGTTATAGTTATGGTGATAGATAGGGTTAGAGCTAGGGTTAGGGCTAGGGTTATGGTTATGATTAGGGCTAGGGTTAGGGTTAGTGTTAGTGTTAAAGCTTGGGTTAGGGCTTGAATTAGGGCTAGGTTTTATGTTAAGTTAGTGCTAGGTTTAGTGTTATAGCTAATGTAAGTACCAGGGTTACATTAAGGGCTAAATTTAGGTTTAGGATTGAGGCTAGGTCTAGTGTCAGGTTCAGATTTAGGGTTAGGGTGATGTTTAGAGGTAGCGTAGGTGTTATGGTCAGATTCAGGGTCAGGGTTAGTTTTAGGGTTCATCTTAAAACTCGAATTAGGTCTAAGATTAGGGTTAGGCTTAGGGTTTGGTTTAGGTTAAGGGTTAGGTTTAGAGCTATTTCTGGGTTTTGTTATAGGGCTAGGGCTAGGATTAGGGCTAGTTTTAGAATTAGCATTATGGTTAGGGCTAATGTTAGGTTTAGGTTTAGGCTTAGGGTTAAAGTTAGATTTAGAGTTAGAGAAAGATCTAGATTAGGGCTAGGGCAAAGGATTAGTGCTAGGATTATTGTTCCAGTAACGGATAGGTTTGGAACTAGAGATGGGGCAAGGGTGAGTGTTAGAGTTAGTCTTAGTGCTAGGGTTAGGGCTAAGGTTAGGGATAGGCATAAATTAGGACTAAGATTAGGGCTAGGTTTAGTGTAGGGTTAGGCCTAAGGTTAGGGTTAGGGTTAGGATTAAGGCTAGATTTTTGGGTAGGATAAGGGCTGCGGTTTGTGTTAGGGTTAGGGCTAGGATTAGGGCTAGTGCTAATGTCAGGTCTAGGGTTAAGGTTGGGGATAGATTTAGAATATTTTATGGCTAGGTCTAGTGTAAGGGTTACGTTTAAGGTAAGGGTCAGGTTTAGAACTAGGGGAATTATTAGGGTAAGGTTCAGGGTTAGAGTTTCTTTGAGTTTAGGGTTTAGGGTTAGGGCTCTAATATGCTTTAGGGTCAGGGTTAGGGTAATGATAGGTTTTTGTTTAGAGCTCAGTTTAGGTTTAGGGTAATTGACAAGGTTAGGGTTCATGATAGGGTTAGGGTTAGGTCTAGAGTTATCATTAGTGTAAGGTTTATGGTTAGGATAATGGATAGGGTTACAGCTAAGGTTAGGGCTATGGTTATGGTTAGAAATAAATCTTGAGTTCAGGTTAGGATTAGGGTTAGATGTAGGGTTAGGGTTAGGGTTATGTTTAGTGTTAAGGGTTGGGTTTTGAGCTAGGTTTAGGGCTAAGGTGAGGGTTAGGTTTAGGGTTAGGTCTAGGGATAAGATTACAGTATAACCATACTGTAAAGGTTAGGGTAATGGATACGATTAGATGAAGGTTTAGGTTTATGATTAGAGTTGGATTGAGGGTTAGGCTTAGGGTTAGGACTATGGTTATGGTTACTTTAATGGTAAGGGTTAGAGTTTGAGCTAGGGTTAGGTCTATGGTGAGTGTGAGGTTTAGGGTTATGTCTAGGATTAGG
>NW_026007360.1:0-4181 GCF_001458135.2 Marmota marmota marmota
TAGTGTTTTGTAACACGATGATACTATTATCTACTTCTGCAGAAAAAGTGATTTAATTTCAAAAAAGTATACATACTCCACATTTATGAAACACAATATAAAACTCAGGCATTATCACAAAAATATATATTTTGTAATTTTTTATATCTTGATCTAAATTATACATACTTTTCAGATGAGAAAATCATGGTAATTAAGAAAGGGAATCCTCAAATTTTAATTGTACAACCACTAATCAGAGATTTACTAATGTGTAGAATCTTATTTGTTATTTCTCTGATAGAGCTGGCTATTCTGAATGTGTAGTGAGATCTCTAGTAATTCCAATATCAATGGTATAAGAGAAATTTTGAAATGTAACAAGGTAGACAGACCACTAAATGGAAATATTTAATAGTTTATTTAAGTTCAAACATTTTATTGTTTTTATGTATGTTATTAATATTTAGAAAAGCAACAACAATCCTGTTTAAATTTTCCTTTTTATAATTTTAACATACAAAATTTTATATATAAATACAAACTTTGATAGATGTTTATATTGTATGATATTTATAATAGAATATACATATAGCTCTTCAAACAAATATAATTTCTTTTTTTTTTTCATTTTATTGGTTCTTTCTAATTCTACCTGACAGTAAAATCGATTTTATGGTATTATGCAAGCATTGGATATATCTTATCCTAAATAAAATTCTGTTCTTGTTGGTGGCTATGATGATAGGATTCACTTACAGATATATATCTTTTATATTTCTATCCTGTCCCTTTTATTTATTTATTTATTTATTTTTGTTTACCATTGTGCAATCTACTGATCTTCTTTTCTTCCCCTTCCCTACTTTATGAGCTTTAGATTTCACATATCAGCACTAACTTTCAACTTTTGGTTTTATAGAAATGGTTTGTTTCACTTAGCATAAAATCTCCAGATTTATCCATTTCCTGGCAAATGTCCTAAAGTCATTCTTCTTTATGGCCGATTCATAGTTTATTGTGTATATAAGGAACAGTTTTTTATCCTGTCATCATTGAATGGACCCATTCATCATTGAATGGTTGGTTTTATAGCTTAGCTATTGTGAATTGTGCTGCTATAAACATTAATGTGGCTGTGTCAATGGCTGATTTTATATCCTTTGGGCATATACAGTGCAGTCAAAAAACTGGGTAAAATTGTGGTTCTATTTCTTTAACAATATCCATACAGGTTATTATGTTTCACTTAGACCTCCATACAGCTGGAAAAATTGGAATTCATCTATACATGAGGTGAAAATAAAACATACAAAAAAATTAGTAAGCAATTAAATGACTAGAATTTATTATCAAATCATCCATCCCAATAAAAAGTACAATTTAAAAACTAAAAGTAAAGAAAGTCTTAAGCAAAAGAGAAAAATTAGAAGCTATTAAAGATAAACATAACAAAGAGTTACCAGTATCAATATTGGTGCTTTTAAAAAGCAAATGAGCCCAGTCTAGTAATGGACAACTGTAGTTCCAGTGACTGAGGAGGATAAGAAAAAGGGATCATAAATTCTAAGAAAATATTATATATAATATTGTCTTATATATATTTTATTGAACAACTTAGTGAGACACTTAGCAACTCAGCAATACTCTCTCTCTAAATAAAATATAAAATAGGATTGAGGATGTAGCTTTATTGTTAAGCACCCCTGGGTTTAATCTTCAGTACATTTTTTTTAAAAGCAGATACAATTTAAAAAGCACTAGCAAATTTGAAAATTCAACAAATAAAAATTATATCAATTATACAGTATATAATTGCAAATATAGGCATATATAATGATTTCTCACTTTATGGAAATACACTCTGGAAAATTTATCCTAAGAATATTCTGCAATTTTCCAATTCTCTGAGTGCAATGACAGAATCTAGATGGTATAAACTAGTACATGGATAAGATATTTGCTAGATACATGGTTGTACATAAAGTCTACTGCTGACCAAAATACCATGATGCCACATGATTGACGTTATGAAGTAAAATCAACCAGAGTAAACCTCATAATAAAATAAATGGTGGAACTACAGAAAACACCAACAACAAAACCCTTAAAACATGCTAGGATATTGGGAAAAGAGTGTGATAATAAAATTCTATTTTATCCCTTCACTCATAAAACATAACAGCATATTTTGACACATTAAATGCTGAATATAAGTTATTAATAAATAATACTGAAATATATAAGAAAGTACAAAGCTCAAAAATGTACATACAAAAGATAGGGTTCATATGGTGGTGCACACCTGAAATATCTACTATTCTGGAGTCTAAGGCATGAAGTTCAAAATTTAAGGCCAACTTAAAAAATTGAGCAAACTCCATCTGGAAATAAAGTTTAAAACACAGCTGAGAATATGCTCAGCATTAAGACACATTGGTTGAATCCCTAATATCACAATAGATAAAAAATAGTTTTTTTTTCTGTTTTCAAAATTATACAATTTAATAGACTTAAACTTATGAATTACAAAATATTAATACAAAAAAAATCTATTCATCAAATGATTACATTAAAAGCTGCAAAACTGACAAGGTAAAAAACCCTAATTTCCTCACATATAATCAAACACTTACAAGAAGAAGAAATACAACAGAATGCAAAAGAAAACCAGAAAATTCTTGAAGAGTCACTTTAAAAAGGATATATCTAAGTGTTCAATAATCATAAATACTCAAAATCTTTAGATATTAAGTAACATTGAATAAAATCACATCATATAGATGAATTAAATAGTATTGATGAATATGTGGAATAAATGCATTCACAAAAAAGGAAAATAATAATTTAAGCTTTTATTATCCATTTGTAGAAACTGTTTTGTAATCATATGTATATGGTACACCCATACAGGAAACAGAGACTAAAATTACAGTAAATATACATGAGAATACAGCCACATTCTTCCAGAGTTGAAACCAAGGGGCATGGCTAAAGAGGAAGAAGTAATTATTAAATTATGTAAAATGTAAATTCTAGGAGCTAGAAGTTTTTTGTTGATGTATTATATCCAGTTTGACAAATACTATAAAATACCATGTATGTTTTATGCTGATGTCACATGAATGTTGCATTTCATATGCAAGTATGTTTACAAAAGGAATATGCAGTATTTGAGAAAATAAAAATACAGAAAAGAACATAAAAGACTCAAATATTCAACATATTTACAAAGGATAAAACTATTATAAAAATGATCATTTTTCCCAAGGTACCCTTTAATAATAACTGGTCATAATTTTACCATTCTTTACTTTTTGTTAAAGAAGACATCAAAGCAAAAACTTCTAAAATTTTCCTGGAAAGATGAATGTATATAAAATTAGACAAGTACTCTCTCATACATAAGAGCAAATGTACTAGTGATCATTACCTGACACTAATGCATGTTATAATATTACAACAATGTAGTGATTTTAAGATAAAGAAATCACAATAGAGAAAACTACATAGGGCAGTTCATATGTATGCAAATATCTTTTTATTGTTAATAATTATAAGTATATAAATCAAAACATATCGATAAAATATTTAATGTGAATGAATGCTACAATCCAACCTCAAGGTAGATGTTAGAATAAATGGCATAGATTACAAAAACAACTTGTGTGCAGAATGTGTGTGACACTGGAATTATACACAAGCATCCACCAAAGAGCAGATATAAAGAGAGATAATTTTTAAAAATAAAATAAAAATAAATAAAAGCAGAATATAAGCCTCCCTCCATTTATGGATACATCAAATAAATATATACTCCTGTTTTGAGTACTTCTAAAAACTGTAAAGGAATTAGAGGCACACAAATTGGAAAACTGAAAAAAAATATCAACCAAGAGATAAGTAGAATGCACTTGAAGATTTTTCTGATTTGAGCAATATGCAAAATTACTGGAACAAAATGCCCAAATCCAGTGTTAATATAAATAAAGGAAGATTGATTTGGGTTTGAAATATATTATTTAACTCTAAATTGCCTGTAGTTTAAATGCTAATTCATCTGTACACACAGAGGAAGGAATAAGATATACATGGGTATTTACTCCAGGGGGAAAAAATAAGTGGTTTTCTATGGCCATGCAAGATCCATGGACTTTATTCCATTAGGCCAGAGTGGAAGAGGTGTTAAATCTTAAGGTAAT
>NW_026007361.1:0-4180 GCF_001458135.2 Marmota marmota marmota
GGGGGGTGTACACTCATACACTGCTGGTGGGACTGCAAATTGGTGCAGCCAATTTGAAAGGCAGTATGGAGATTCCTTGGAAAGCTGGAAATGGAACCACCATTTGACCCAGCTATTCCTCTTCTTGGACTAGATCCAAAGGATCTAAAAACAGCATACTACAGGGACACAGCCACATCAATGTTTATAGCAGCACAATTCACAATAGCTAGACTATGGAGCCAACCTAGATGCCCTTCAATGGATTAATGGATAAAAATAAAGTGGCATTTATACACAATGAATATTACTCAGCACTAAAAGATAACAAGATCATGGCATTTGCAGGGAAATGGATGGCATTAGAGCAGATTATGCTAAATGAAGTTAGCCAATCCCCCCCAAAAAAATGCTGAATGTCTTCTCTGATATAAGGGGGGTGACTCAAAATTGAGTAGGGAGGAAGAGCATGAGAAGATTACCTCTAGATAGGGAAGAGAGGTGGGAGGGAAAAGGAGGGAGAAGAGGAATTGCATGGATGGTGGAAGGAGACCCTCATCATTATACAAAATACATGTATGAAGATGCGAGAAATAAAAAAAATTAAAAAAAAATACTGCTGCAAACCCTGTGCCACAGTCCAGCTGCAGCAAAATAACCGGGGGGTGACGAACAACTTGTGTACATTGATACAGCAGGAGTGGGAGCCGTTTATTGTAGGACAGGAGGGGTATATATACATTCCACACAGCTTATCTTAATTAACATAAACTAGATACAGCAGTCAACCAATAAGGAATCTCCACACTTAATGGCTCATTGGCGTTACTTCACAAACCACTCCCTCTGCAAAATGCCAGGCGCCATCCTGACTTGTTTACAGACCCTAACACCCTGGGCTTGGGGCCTCTCAGTGTCACCAGTTGCTGTGTGCGCAGAGGACCAAGCTAGCATGCAATAAACGCCTCTTTGCTGCTTACATCGATCTTAGTCTCTGGTGGTCTTTTGGAGGTCCCGAACTCGAGCATATCAGTTGAGTTTTGTGTGCTTTGTATTTTGAAAATGATTAACTATGAATCTGCATTTGCCAAATGTCATGATGGGTGAAAGGTGTGACTTATGCAATCGAGGGGTAGAAACAAAGAATGTCCATGTGCTTCTGCCTTTGTTAATGCTCTATTCACTCAAATCACTCAATACAATTTCACTCTATAGGTTCTCAACAAAGAAAATGACAATCCTTAATGTAAGGTCAGGCACTGGTGACCATAAAGGGGCAGATTAAAAGCTACTGAAGAGGCTTTATTGAGATTTGCTCCTGGGTGAGACCCTCCAGTCCAACAGAGCAGCAGGTCCTGGGAATTGCACCCAGGCTCAGCCAGATGGAAATTTTATTGGGATTAGGGCAGGAAAAGAGGTCTTGGGACAGGAAAGGGAGGTTTTTAGAGTCCCTTGGCCTCCTGGGTTGGTCAGGGAATCTTGCTGAGAATTATGTCCTCCCAGGATTGATCAGGAGACCCCACTGATTGACAGGTGGTGCACGTTGCCTGGTGCTGTGTTCCCTTAGCCACCTCAAACTGACCTAACACTTAATGCTAGGCACTGCAATAGACATAATCAATTCACAGCAAACAATTCTAGATTAATTAATTCACAGCAAACAATTCTAGATTAATTCTAAGCACTGCAAACACACTTAATCATGACAGGCTCACAACAGACAATCCCTCAGCATGCTAAATTCAAGTGTCAGATCAAAAGTCTCAAGCCTTAGGGTTTAAATCCAGTGGATGCACCCTCACTCAGACCGCAGTGATCAGGTCAGGAACAAAGGCAGGCTTCTCCTGGGGTGGAGCTGATGGATGGTTAAGAAGAGGGTCATATGGCAAAGTTGTGGCTCTCATCAGGGTCAAGATGTGGCTGTAGAGTTTGAGAGCAGTGAGGAAAGTGCAGAGGATCAGCAAACAATGCAAAGTGTTAGGAAGTCAGTCCAGGTCCTCATCAGGCTCTCAGCGTGAGGGCATCATTGTCAGCTGGTTGAATATCTGTTCATTTGCTCTATTATTTATACCAAATTTTGGGTATTTTGACACCCTTTCAATCCTTATCAGCTGTCACCAGGTCTCTCAGTTACATCATTTACTGTGGGGCTAAAACATCTGGTCCCCTCATCCCCACCATGATCTTTTGGCCTTTCTCTTTTATCAGGTGCTTTTCCCTCTTATTGGGCAAGGACAACCTGCCGAGAATTCATCCTGAGTTTATCAGGGTAGGGAGAAGTGACTTGTTTGTGCCTGTGGGCCATACTGGAGGGCTCCTTAGGCATGCCTGGTGAGACTGCAGGTTTCAAAATGGAATTTTTAAAATGGAGTTGCTTAGGCTCAGGCCTAAGGCCATCCTCACACCAAATGAAGCCTGTTGGAAATTCTGCTAGGTCATTTTACAACTTTAACCAGGTTAAAAGCTGACCAAGATGACCTTAATATTCACTGTGGCTTGACAGATTGTTAGACAGATTTCTTCCCTCCTGTGATCCTCTGAACTCTCTTTTCTCAGAGCATTTACTTTAGAAACTTACAATTAAAATTCTTCTCTGCCACTTTGAAATGTAAATCCTCTCTCATCTTTTTGTCAGATATAAAGCCCAGAAATGTTTTTCTCAAGAAACTGGAAATATTCTTTTGAAAAAAATCATCAAGAAAAATAAGATCCCCAGGTACTATTAGCCTCTGAGAGAGTAAAGCCTAAATTCAGTAGGTAAGTGACAACAAAGTCACATGGTCTACTCACAATGATAAATTTCTGCCATAATATCCTCCAGAATTTTTCCATTAAGCTAACTATGCTTAAAAACCTTACTCATGGGCTGGGGATGTGGCTCAAGTGGTAACATGCTTGCGTGGGGCACTGGGTTTGATCCTCAGCACCACATAAAAATAAAAAATGTTGTGTCCACCGAAAACTAAAAAAATAAATAAATATTAAAAGAATTCTCTTTCTTTCTCTAAAAAAAAAAACCTTACTCATTTTTTTGTTTCATCAAAGTTAAATTCAATTTTCTTCTCTATAGCAATGTCTTAGCCCTCATCACAACAGTCTTAAATTACTATTCATTTGTGTTAACTTCATCTGGTTCATTTTTTTTAATTATCCTTCATACTTAACAATAGAGATAAAGAGCCTTGGAAATTTGCTTTATCCAATTAAGACTTACACTTGTGACATCCCAAAAACATTTGTATTTAATTTAGTATTACAAAACTTCCAAAGATATTTTTATATGATATTATAGATTCAGGGAGAAGGGTGTGGAGAGTCAGGCAGTTGGTTGCCTTGGTTATCTCAAGAAGTGAAAATGCTTAGTATGAAGGGTTTAGAGGATACAACTTAACTTCCTTTAAATATATCTTTCTATTCCTTGGCATATTACAATGTATATTTTTTTATCTTATACATACTTAGTTAAAAAAAATCATCACCTTAAAATTAAGAAAAACTCTGACTTGGGAGCAAATGCATCTATTGCTGTTTATTTCGTAGAAGTAATAATAATTATTTATACACAATAGATTTTTAAATGCATTTATAAAAAAAATTTGTTGTTAGAAATATAATAATAATAATAATAATAATAATAATACTTCCCAACACAGAACATCCCCATAAGTTTACAAAGAAAATTTGGGGGCTGGGGTTGTGGCTCAAAGATAGAGTGCTGGCCTACCATGCGTGAGGCACTGGGTTCAATCCTCAGCACCACATAAAAATAAAATAAAGATATTGTGTCCACCTATAACTAAAAAATAAATATAAAAAATAAAGAAAATTTTGTTTAAAAAGCATTAAATCAGAATGTGACATAGATCACTGTCAATCTGCTAAAAGATCACAAAGATAGAAATATCGTCCTTTTATACAGCCACACAGATAACAACCATGGCATATATGTTCTGAAAATAAACAGTAAATAGTCCCCAAGTATGAGGATTTAACACTATTTGCCAAATTCACCTTAAATTTGCTTGATAATTGGGGTGACCATGTTAGTTACTTAGATTTGTATGAAGGAAAAGTAAAGTGCTCATATCTCAATGAAAGGAGATAGTTTTGTAATGACAAAACCAGAAACCAGCTGTAGTCTCCTGCCCACTCACAGAAAGGGTTAGTAGTGGCACTGTCTGTTTTTTTTGGGGGGGAGGGC
>NW_026007362.1:0-4179 GCF_001458135.2 Marmota marmota marmota
CCTTCCTTCCTTCCTTCCTTCCTTCCTTCCTTCCACAGAGATTAAACTCAGGGGCAATTGGCCACTGAGCCACATCCATAGCCCTTTTTTGTATGTTATTTAGAGACAGGGTATCACTGATTTGCTTAGCACCTCACTTTTGCTGAGGCTGGCTTTGAACTCACGATCTTCCTGCCTCAGCCTCTCAAGCTGCTGAGATTATAGGCATGTGCCACCATGCCCAGCTGATATACATTTTCTAAAGGCACTTAAAAATAAAACAAAATTATGTGTGTCTCACAAATCATATCTGCAGATATTAATATCCAAGTTTCACTCTTTCTTTTTATCCTCACAACTAAGTGAATTTGATATCATGTCTCCTGATTTATTGAATAAGGCTCTAAACTTCAAAGAAGGCAAGCACAATTCTTAGTTGACGGAGTGGTGAGGCTGGGATTTGGACTTGGGACTATATCTTTGACTCTAAAACCTATGTTCTTTTTGCCTATTCCTAGTTTCTCTTAAAATCAGCATAGCCATCTTATCATTTCTATGCAGAAGATGTTCAGCAGTTGTTTGTTAAATTGAATTAAATGTTTTCATTTTTAACATCTATCATCTTGGCTGAGTTAATTCAATACTTTTACTACTTTCTACTTCTTTAAAACTTTGTAATTTCAAACTTTTTAATAAAAACACCCACAGAAGTCCCTCATGAACTATAGCAAAAGAACATATTTTTATTATTTTAAATTTCATAGTTATTGTAGACATTTCCTTCGTAAAATATAATCCCTAGGAAAATGAGATAACAAAGATATAAAAATGCAGTCCAAGTTTTTTTCATTGTTAGATTCAACAGACCTAAAATTGCTTTTTCAGATAGCTAAGAAAAGTTTTTCAAGCACACTTGCTTTCAAGTTCTCTACCTGTCTCTTTCAGGTCTGGCATAGTTGGTGAATGTATAGTTGGTGGACACACATACAATCCACTCGTCCATGAAGCCATTAAAGCAGCACTATCCTAGAAAATTATTGACCTCATGTAAATCAACTTGTTTAGTGCTCTCCTTATCAACATTTATTTGAAAGTTGGAATGATATGAAAAGAATAAAGCTTTTCATATTTTTGTGAACTGATATGAGATGGTCTCCAGCATCAGTGGTAAACTGAAAAACAAGTACAAAAAAAAAAAGCATGTACAGTGTGCTGCATTTACTTAAGAAAAAAGAAATGAAATTATCTGCTTATTTTTCTAAAAATTTACCTAGGAAAGATAAACTAGAAATTAAGATCTATTATGTAATAGGTGGTGGTCACCAGTGAGGACAAATGGAGAAATTTAAAGACAGGTTCTATATTAAATATTAGTGTTTCAGTGATACATCTCACTTTTAATCAAATTCACCATCTTCCACAATTCTTAGTACATTTTGACATACGTTTAACCTTGAGACCTTGAGAAGAATAATGCAGCATTTTTAGCTTGTATTTACACTGGCAGAATAGTGTGCAATATTTAAAAAATCATGCACTAGATGTTGCATCTAATTAATCTTCTGCCAGACCCTTAATCTCCTGTGAAATTCAGCTGCCATGAAAATAATTTGACAAAGTGGCTTCAATCGTTAATAGTGAAGGTATTTGAATATGTGGACCAAGTTACTGATGCCTCTATCTTTGTTCAGAAGTAGGCTAAAAAACAAAGCCAAAATCTAAGAATGACCAACTTTGATTTCTTTGGATATAATTTTTATTTGAGGAATTACCATACAGGGTTTTCTGTTGCCAATTGCAACCCTTCACATTTTCTGTTTTCTTTTCTTTTTCAGTACTGAGGACTGAACTGATGGGTGGTTGACCATTGAGCTACATCTCCAGTACATTATTATTATTATTATTATTATTATTATTATTATTTTGAAAAAGGCCACTCTAAGTTGTCAAGGCTGGCCTTAAACTTGTGATCTTCCTGACTCAGCCTTACGAGTTGCTAAGATTACAGGCATATGCCACCACACCCAGTTTCTAAGAGTGGGTTTTGGATATTTGAATACTTTTACATCCTCTAATAAATTAACTAAAATAAAACCATAGGAGATATTACATACTTTCAGTCAATCAATTTGTTGACACTAGGCTAAAATCAAGATCTTTAAGGAATGGAAAATTGAAGAAGTTCTAAGTGGGAATTGAGCTTTAGGGATATCTGATGTTTCAATGGGCTCTTAGGTCTTGGTTGAGGATTAAGGACAAGGAGGATTGGGGACATAGTGATAATCTGTGGCGGGGCTCTGTTCAGGAATAGGGTGAAGGTGCTGAGTAGTTGACATGATAATAAAATGAGGTGAATATTAAAAACATGCAAAAATGCACAAAACCTCCAGTTTTGTTATAAACAGCCAGGTCCAAGTATTTGTTTTGTGGATAAGGGGAAAGAATGAAGGCCCAAAAGGAGGAAAGGGCGTATGTTTGTTTAAATTCTTACAAGAAGCAGATTTTTTTTTTTAAATCAAGAGGTTATTTGTACTAAACGATATGAGACCAGAGGGATCTACAGTTGAAAAACTGTCAATGAGGTCAGAAAGGGTTGTTTGAATGGCGTTTTGGCTCTCATTAACAGTCTGGTTATAGCTCACAGCCATATTTTTATTTGGTATATCAGGGGGTTCCTTCCATGATGTACAGGGTGCACCACTAGATTCAGTTGGCTGTACCATTCCGTTTCTTTTAAATCTGTTTTTTCTTCTTCTTTTTTTTTTTTTTTTAACATTTTCCAGGGCTTATCTCTATAGACATTTCCTTCTTAGATTCCAATTACAGAAGCAGTCTTCTTTCAACGATTTGGTGAATGCCTTTTAATTTAAATAATCTCTGCCAACTCAGTATAATTTAAATAATGAAAGCCAAAAGATTTTAGTAACCAGACTAATTTTTTCCTTACTAATAAATTATCTGACACTCTCCTAATACATATTTTCTGCTAATTGCTTCAACTCGGATACTAGTTTGGAATTATTGAATCAGCCTATTTTCTTCTCATTATTCTTTAATTCCAGAACATCCTACAGCATCAAGGACAGTAGCCACCCTGCAATTTGAATTTGAATAAATTAAGGTTAAGTAAATTTCAAAATTCTATTTCTCAGTTGTACTAGCCACATTTCACATTCTTAGTAACCATACATGTGTATTGGCTATCATATTGGGTGGCACAGATAGAGAATATTTTCAGAATTGTATAAAGTTCTATTGGATAGCACTAATACTTTGTTGAAACATGATATTAGCATCTACATTGATTGGAGCTTCGATTATCTGTGTTAAGACTGACTCTTCAGTGCTTACCTAGCATGTGTGAAGCACTGGGTTCAATTCTCAGCACTGCAAATAAATAAATAAATAAAGGTCCATTGACAACTAAAAAAATTTTTTAAAAAGAGGGGCTGGGGAATAGCTTAGTTAGTAGAGTGCTTGCTTTGCATACACAAGGCCCTCGGTTTAATCCTTAGCACCACACACGCACACACACACACACACACACAAATGCACAGAGGGGCTGGGGTTGTGGCTCAGCGGTAGAGCGCTTGCCTTGCACATGTGAGGCACTGGGTTTGATCTTCAGCACCACATAAAAATAAATAAATAAACAAAGGTATTTAAAAAAGAGAGAGAATACATTTTAAAAAAGAATGCAAAGATAATAGCATAATAGGATTAAAAAAAGACTAACTCTTCAATCCCCTTCACTAATTATTAGATTTCTCAACAAAGAATTCCCAATAATCATGTAGAAATCCCCCACTCCCATGGGAACAATTGTTAGGGTATTCAAAATGCTTACAAAACCATCTCTGTCCATAAAAAAAGACTAGGAATCAGTTAACATGTTCTTTATTGACAGTGTTAAGTGCTCTTTCAGGCAAAAATCTGGTGGTCACATTATTGGTTAAGACTCTACATGAGTCTATTTGATACTTCAGAGTCAGTTAACAGCACACATTGTTTCTTTTCATTAGAATAATTTCATTTCATTGTCTCTTCATAGCTAAAAATGTTTG
Organism: Marmota marmota marmota; assembly: GCF_001458135.2. Taxonomy (NCBI): domain Eukaryota; kingdom Metazoa; phylum Chordata; class Mammalia; order Rodentia; family Sciuridae; genus Marmota; species Marmota marmota. The sequence goes on from NW_026007362.1 coordinate 4,044, forward strand.
ATCCCTAGTAGGCATCTAGCAATTGAGTTTTGTACTATAAATTCTTTCAGTTCAACTATATCATAATCAATGCTATCTAGGGAAGGCTCATCACTGTCAGTGGTGATCCTCTAGGAAGAATACAGTAAGTGAAACT
>NW_026007363.1:0-4179 GCF_001458135.2 Marmota marmota marmota
AATCCTAAGCCTCACCCTATCCCTGTTCTTAGCCCTAGCTCTAAACCTATCCCATATACTAAGTCAAACCTTCACCCTATTGCTACCCTAGTCCTAACCCTAATGTTTAGTATACCCCCAAACCGTAACTGTATTACTAGTCCTAACCCTAGCCCTCATTCTAGCTATAAACTTAAACCAACTCTAACCCTAACCATGAACCTTATTCTGACCCTAACACTAAACCTTGGTTTAAACCTCACCCTACCCCTAAACTGAAATCTAACACTAGCCCTACTGGTAAACCTATACCTAAATCTACACTAACACTAACCCTAGACCTAAATCTAATCCTAAATATAGCCATAACTCTAGCCCTCAAACAAACAATAACTCTTAACATAACCCAAACACTAACTCACCCTAGACTTAACCCTAGTCCTAATTATAGCCGTAAACCTAAAACTAACCCTAACATGAACACTGACCCTTACCCTAACAGAAAACCTAACTCTAAATCTTATCCTAACCTCAAAACTAACCCTAACACTAGACTAACCCTAAAACAAGCCATAACCATAACCCTAGCTCTTAGATTACCCATAAACCTAACACTAGCCCTAAACTTCACACAAAACCCAGCCCTAATTGTAGCCCTAAACCTAACCCTAAGCATACCCCTAAAATTAAACCCAGCCCTAACCCTAACCATAACCTTCGCCCTAGCCCTAATCCAAGCTCAAACCCTAAACCTTACCCTAAACATAACCCTAGCCCAAACCCTAAATGTCACCATAACCCTAGCTCTAACTCTATCCATCACCCTAACCATAACCCTAAACCTAATGCTAACCCTAGCCCTATCCCTAACCTTAACTGTACCCTAGCCCTGACTTTAACCTAATACTCACAGTAGCCATAACCTTTGATTGATCCCTAATCTTTACCCTTAACCTAACCATAACTTTAACCCAAGGCCTAATTCTAACACTAAACCTAGCCCTAATACTAAACTTAACCCTAGTCCTAACACTAGATTGAACCCTACACATTACCCTAACCCTAACCCTAACCCTAATGATAAACCTAGACCTAAACCTAAACCCACACTAACCCTAAACATAAACAACCCTAGAAATAACCAAAAACCTAACCCTAAACCTAACCCAAACCGTAGCTCAAATCCTAACCCTTATCCTAAACCTAACCCTTACCGAACCCTAAAACTAACCCTAACTCTAACCTGACACTTAACTCTATCAATTACCCTAAAAAGTAATGTTAACCCAAGCCCTAACTCTAACACTAACCATAACCATAACCCTAAACCTAACCCTAGCCCTAGAACTAACCCTAGCTCAAAAGCTAAACCGTACCCTTATCCTAATCCTAACCCTAACCCTAGCCCTAACCTTGAAAATAAACCTAACTATAGCCCTAATCTTAATCATAACCCTAGCCCTAATACTAGCTCTAACTCTATAAATTACCCTTAATGATAACCTTAAATCTAATGCTAACCCTCGGCCTAACCCTAAACCTATCACAAAACCTAAACATATCCATTACCCTAAACCTAACCTGAACCCTAATCCTAACCCCTATCCATTACCCTAACCCTAACTATAACCTTAATGTTAATTTGAGCCCGTAACCTAAACCTTAACCTAACCCAAACCCCAAACCTGACCCTCACTCCAATAATACTCCTAGCTCTAAACCAGACCCTTTATCTAAAACTAACCCTAAAACTATCCCTAACTGTAACCATAGACTGGATATTAGCCATGCCCTAATTCTTACCCTAAACCTAAAACAAAACCCAGACCTAATCCTAACCTTAAACATAGCCTTAGTCCTAACCCAAACCATAGCCCTAGCCCTAACCCTAATGCTAATCGTAAAACTAGTCCTACCCCTAACCATAGCACTACAACAAAACCAAGCAAGAGGACAAAACCTAAACCTGAACTTAAACCAAATTTAACACTACACCTACACCAAACCCTAGCCCAAATTCGAGTCCTAATTCTAACCTTAAAAATAACACTGATTCTGACTATTATCCTAACATTCATCCTATCACTACACAACTCTAAATTTAAACTAAACCCTAAACATAAACCTAGCCCTAATTTGAGTCATAAACCTAACCCTAAAACTAACCTTGACCATGAATCATATTCTAACACTAACCATACATATAAATATTACCCTAACCCTAACACTAGAAATACCCCTACCCCTAACCCTAAAACTAACCATAATTGTAACCCTAGTTCTTATATTAGCCATTTCCCTAACCTTAGCCTTTACTCTAACACAAAAACTGGCCCTATTCCAAGACCTAAAACTAGCTAAACCCTAACCCAAACCCTAAACCTAACCCTAACAATAGTTCAAAGCCTAACCCTTACCCTAAACATTGACCGAGACCTATACCTAACTCTAACCCTAACCTTAGCCCTAACCCTATTCTTAACCTTATCCCTAAACCTCGCTCTAAACCTACCCATTACCCTAACCCTAACACTAAACCTATTGATAATCCTAGCACGAACCCTAACGCTGACACTAACCCTAACTGAAAAACTACCCCCAGACATAACCCTAAATTTAACAGTCGCCATAGCCCTAACACTAACTCAAACCCTAACCCTTACCATAAACCAAACATAACCATAGCCCTAACCCTAACTTAAACCAAAATATAACCCTAAACCTAATCCTATATCTATCTGTATTCATTACTCGAAACCCTAACCCATTACCCTAAACCTAGGCCTAACAATAACACTAAGCCAAGCACTAATCCTAGCCCTAATTTAGTCTTATCCAAATCCTAAACTTAGCCCTAAGACTAACTCTTGCCCTAGCTCTATCCCTAGTTCTATCATTAGTCCTAGCTCTAATCCTAACTCTAAATATAAACCTAACTCTAAATTTCACCATAACCATAAGCCTAAACCAAACTAACATAGCCCTAACAATAATGCTAATCCTAAATCTTGAACTACCCCTAGCCCTACTCATAAAACCAAACCAAACCATAGCCCTAACACTGACCCTTATTCTAAACCAATCTCTAAACCTACAATTAGCCCTAGTCCTAACTCTAAAACTAACCCTGAACCTGACACTGACTATAACACTAATCCTAGCTCCAAACATTACCCTAACCTTAAATTAAGCCTAGCAGTAGACCTAGATTTAACCCTAACCATAAAACTTGCCCTAATCATAACTCTAGTTCATACATTAGTCGTTGTCCTAACCCTACCCCTAACCATGATGCAAATCCTACCCGTAATCTAAGCCCTAACCCTAGATTTAACCCAAATAGTACTAGCCTTAACCCTAAACCTAGCCCTAATCCTAGCTCTAAACCTATCCCTTACCCAAAGCCAAACCCTAACCCAAATGCTAACCCTAGTACTAACCCTAATCCTTAGCCAAACTTATACTCTAACCATATTACTAGTCCTAACCCTAGCCCTCATTCTAGCTCTAACCCTAACCCTGACCATTATTCTGACCCTAACACTAACCTGGGTCTAAACCTGACCCTATCCCTAAACCAAACCCTAACACTAGCTCTAATGGTAACCCTATATTTGTACTTAACCCGAACACTAGTGCGAGACCTAAAACTAGTCCTAAAAATAGCTATAACTCTAACCCTAGACCTAAACAAAAACCTTGCCATAGCCCTCACAATAACCCCTAACCTAAACCAAACACTAGCCCTATGCCTAGACCTAAACCTAGTCATAATTCTGGCTATATCCATAACCCTAACACTCTCCCAAACACTGACCCTTACCCTAACACAAAACCTTGTGGTGAGCCGCTTCTGCCGTTTATGCAAATTATGGTCGCCATTACAAGATGGCGCTGGCTCCACTGTGGTCTGTGACAAACAACTCCTTATTTGGGAGAGTTGGCGCATGACTTTTCATCACCCTATGAGAAAGCTCCACGTGGCAGCTTTGCATTGGGGCTTGAGATGCTTTATTAAGGCTGGGAGGGGCATCCGAAAGAAAGAGAAGAAGAACTATCAAGGGCCTGAAATAAACTACTGAAAGAAGATTCCTGAGTGTTGCGTCTTCCTTGCGGGCAAGAAGTCGCGACAAGTGGTGCCGAGACCCGGGAACCAGAACTTTCAGCAGTCAGGGGGGTGCACCGGAGTCCCAGGTAAGT
>NW_026007364.1:0-12047 GCF_001458135.2 Marmota marmota marmota
TGGTTAGTTTTAGGGTTACGGTTATTGTTCATGTGAGAGATATGTTTTGTGTTAGTGTAAGGGTTAGGATGATGGTTAGGATTAGATTTAGGGCTAGAATGAGGCTTAGGTTTAGATTAAGTGTTACTTGTATGTTAAGGTTAGATTTAGGGTAAGGGTTAGGATTAATGTTAGTGTTAGGGTTAGTTTTGTGTGAGGGTAAGGTTTAGGATGAGGGTTAGGGGTAGGGTTAGGTTTAGGTTCAGTGTTAGTGTTAATATCAGGGTTAGCAGGGTTAGTGTTAGGGTAACGGATATGATTAGGGTTAGGTTTAGGGTTAGGGTTAGTTTTAGTGTTAGGTGTAGGATTAGGTTTAGGGTTAGTTTTAGGGTTAGGTATAGTGTTAGGGTTAGGATTAGTGTTAGGGTTAGAATTAGGATTAGGATTATGGTTAGTGTTAATATTAGGGTTAGGTTTTGTGTTTGGGTTAGTGTTAGGTTTAGTGTTAGAGTTAGGTTTATATTTAGTGTTATGTTTAGGGTTAGTGTTAGTATTAGGGTTCAGATGAGGATTAGGGTTATTGTTAGGGTTAGGATTAGTATTAGTGTTAGGGTTGGGGTTATGTTGATGGCTAGTTTTACAGTTAGGTATAAGTTTAAGCTTAATGTTAGGGTTCAGGTTATGGTTTTTGTTAGGGTTAGGGTTTGTGTAGGTTTAGGTTTAGGGTGAGTTGTAGAATTAGGTGTCAGTTTAATGGTAGTGTTGGGGTTAGTTTTAGAGTTCAGGTTATGGTTTGTGTTAGGGTTATAGTCAGGTTTTGCCTTTGTGTTAGGGTTAGGGTTAGATTTATGGTTAGTGTTAGTGATAGGCTTAGGGTTAGGATAGGGTTAAGATTAGGGTTAGGGTTAGTGTTAAGGTTAGGGTTAGGATTAGGGTTAGTTTTAGTGTTAAGGTAAATGTTAGGTTTAGTTGTAGTTTTAGGTTTAATGTTAGTGTTAGGGTTAGGGTTAGTTTTAGAATTAGCTGTCAGTTTAATGTTAGTGTTTGGGCTAGTTATAGTGTTTGAGTTATGGTTTGTGTTAGGGTTACTGTCAGTGTTACGGACTGTGTTAGGGTTAGGGTTAGAGGTAGGGTTAGTTTTAGTGATAGGCTTAGGGTTAGGGTTAGGGTTAGGGTTAGNGGTTTAGGTTTAGGTTTAGTGATAGTGTTAGTGTTATTGTTAGGTTTAGGTTTAGGGTTAGGGTTTTGTTAGAATTAGTTTTAGGGTTAGTGTTAGGTTTAGTGTTAGGGTTAGGGTTAATGATAGGGTTAGGGTTGTGGTTAGGGTTAGTGTTAGTGTTAGGATTTGTTTTAGGGAAAGAGTTAGGGTTCATGTTAGGTTTAGATTTAGGGTTAGTGTTAGGGTTAGAATAAGGGTTAGTTTTTGTGATAGGCTAAAGTTAATATTAGGATTAGTGTTATGGTTAGATTTACTTTAGAATTAATGTTAATGTTACGGTTAGGGTTAGGGATAGGGTTAGGTTTAGGGTTAGGGTTAGTGTTTAGTTATGGTTATGGTTAGTGTTAGGGTTAGGTTAATGTTAGGGTTATGGTAAGGTTTAGGTTTGTGTTTCTGTTAGGGTTAGGGTTAGTGGTAGGGATAAGGTTAAAGTTAGTTTTACTTTTACTGTTAGGGTTAGGTTAAAGTATAGGGTTTGGTTTAGGGTTATGGTTAGAATTAGTGTTAGTGTAAAATTATAATTAGGGTAAAGGCTAGGATTACAGTTAGGGTTAGTGTTTGGTTTAGGGTTAGGGTTTGTGATTGGGTTACTGCTAGGTTTATGTTTAGGGTTATGGTTACGGTCAGGATTCTGTTTAGGTTTAGGTTTAGGTTTAGGGTAGGTTAGGGTTAGGGTTAAGGTTAATGTTAGTGTGAGTGTTAGGGTTAGTTTTTGAATTAGGGTAAGTGTTAGGGTTACGGTAAGTGTTAGGGTTAGGGTTAGGGTTAGTTTAGGGTTAGAATTAGGGTTAGGGTTAGGGTTCATGTTAGGTTTAGGGTTAGGGTTAGTGTTAGGTTTAGGTTTAAGTTTAGTGTTTGATTTAGGGTTAGGGTTAGAGTTAGTGTTAGGTTTAGGTGAAGAATTAGTTTTAGTGTTTGGTATAGGGTTATATTTAGGGTTAGGTTTAGTGTTAGTATTAGGGTTATGGCTAGAATTAAGTTTAGGATTAGGGTTAGGGTGAGGATTAGGTTTAGGTTTAGGGTCAGGTTTAGGATTAGATTTAGGGTTAGGGTATGGTTTTCTGATAGGTTTAGGGGTTTTGTTAGTTTTAGTGTAAGTTTTAGGTTTGGGGTTAGGGTTTGGGGGAGGGTTAGGCATAGAGGTATGGTTAGGTTTAGGGTTCTTCTTAGGGTTATGTTTAGGGTTAGTGTTTGGGTTAGGATTAGATTAGTGTTAGGTAAGAATTAGAGTTAGGGTTAGGTTAGGGTTAGGGTTATGACTTGGGTTAAGCTTTGTGTTAGGTTTAATGTTAGGGTTATGGTTAGTGTTACGGTTAGGGTTACGGTTAGTGTTAGTGTTAGGATTAGGTTTTGTGCTAGGGTTATGGTAAAGGTTATGGTTACTGTTACTGTTAGGTTTCAGGTTAGTCTTATGGATAGGTTCTGGTTAGGTTTAGGGTTAAGGTTTGGTATAGGTTAGGGATATTTTAGGGTTAGGATTAGTTTTAGATTTTGTGTTACGTTTACAGATATGGTTATGATTAGGTTTATGGTTAAGGTTGGTTTAGGGTTCGTGTTAGGGTTAGGGTTAGGGTTAGGGTTAGTGTTAGGGTAAGAGTGAGGGTTAGGTTTAGGTTTACGGTTAGAGTTAGTACTAGGGTTAGGTTTAGTGTTATGTTTAGTGTTAGGGATAGTTTTAGGGTTAGTGTTAGGGTTTGAGTTAGGGTTAGGGTTACTGTTTGTGTTAGGTTTATGGTTAAGATTAAGTAATGGTGAAGGTTAGGGTTAGATTATAGTCAGGGTTTCAGTTTGTGTTAGGGTTATGGTTAGGGTTAGTTTTAGAGTTAAAGTTAGGGTTAGGTTTAGGGTTAGTGTTAGGTTTAGGATTTTGTTTTGGGTTGTGGTTTGGCTTAGTGAAATGGTTAGCGTTACAGTTCATGTTAGGTTAGGTTTAGGATTAGTGTCAGGGTTATTGTTAGGTTTAGGATTATGGTTAGGATTAGGTAACATTAGGTTACCTAATTAGGTAGCATTAAGTTTAGGTTCAGGGTTAGGGTTAGGTTTAAGGTTAGGGTAAGTGTTAGGGTAGGTGTATGGCTAGTGTTAGTGTTAGGGTGAGGGTTAGGTTTAGTGTTAGGTTTAGTATTAGGTTTAGGTTTAGTGTTAGGTTAGTTTTAAGGTTAGGGTTAATGTTAGGTTTAAAGTTAGGGTTACAGTTAGGATTAGTGTTAAGGTTAGAGTTAGGGTTATGGTTTGTGTTAGTTTTAGGTTTAGGGTTATTGTTAGGGTTAGGTTTGGTGTTTGGGTTAGTTGTAGGGTAAGGGTTAGTATTATGTTTAGGGTTAGAGATAAGATTAGGGTTTGGTTTAGGGTTAGGGTTAGTGGTAGGATTAGGGTTAGGGTTCGTGTTACAGTTAAGTTTAGATATAGGGTTAGTGTGAGTGTTAGTGATAGGGTTAGTGTTAGGGTTAGGGTTAGGATTAGCATTAGGTGTTAAGTTTAATGAGAGGTTTAGGATTAGGGTTAGTTTTGGAGTTAGGGTTAGGTTTAGAGTTAGGTTTAAGTGTAGGGTTATATTTAATGTCATTAAGAATTAGGATTAGGGATAGGTTTCTAGTTAGGGTTAGGGTTAGTTATAGAGTTAGGGTTAGGGTTAGGGTTAGATTTAGAGTTAGGGTTGGGTTTAGGGTTAGGGTTCGCCTTAGGTTTAGGGTTAGGGTTTGTCTTAGGGTTAGGGTTAGGTTTAGGATTACAGTTAGGTTTAGTGTTAGGGTAAGGGTTAGGGTAAGTCTTAGGGTTAGAATTAGATTTCATGTTACGTTTACAAATAGGGTTAAGGTTAGGTTTATGGTTAAGGTTGGTGTTAGGGTTCGGGTAAGCTTTTGGGTTAGGTTTGTTAGGTTTAGTGTTAGGGTAGGGTTAGGATTAGGTTTAGGTTTAGGGTTAGGGATTTTGTTATGATTATGTTTAGGGTTAGTGAAGGTTTAGGTGTAGGTTTAGGTTTCTGGTTAGTGTTATGGTTAGTTTTAGGTTTAGGGTTTGTGTTATTTTTAGGTTTAGGGTTAAGGTTAGGGAGAGGGTTAGGGTTAAATTAGTGTTAGTCCTAGGGTTAGGGTTAGGTTAAGGTTTAGGTTTAGGTTTAGGTTTACGTTAAGTGTTAGTGTTAGGGTTAGGAATATAATTAAAGATAGTGTTAGGCTTAGATAGGTTTAGGGTTACTGTTTGGGTTAGGGTTAGGATTGAGTTTAGGTTAAGGTTAGGGTAATTGTTAGAGTTAAGGTTTGTGTTACAGTTTGGGTTAGGGTTAGGTTTAGAGTTAGGGTTAGGGTTAAATTTAGTGTTAGTGTTAGGGGTTAGGGTTAGGTTTAGTTTTAGATTTAGGGTTAGTGTTAGGTTTAGGTTAAGGTTAGGGTTAGTGTTAGGGTTAAAGTTAGGATTACGGTTAAGGTTAGTGTTAAGGTTAGTATTAGGGTTACAGTTTGTGTTAGTTTTAGGTTTAGGGTTACTGTTAGGTTTAGGGTTTGTGTTTTGGTTAGTTTTAGGATAAGGATTAGCATTATGTTTAGTTTTAGGGATAAGTTTAGAGTTTGGGTTAGGGTTAGGGTTAGTGGTAGGATTAGGGTTAGGGTTCCTGTTATGGTTAAATTTAGGTATATTGTTAGTGTGAGTGTTCATGATAGGATAAGTGTTAGGGTTAAGATTAGGATTAGTGTTAGGTGTTAAGTTTAATGAGAGGTTTGGGTTTAGGATTAGTGTTGGAGTTAGTGTTAGGTTTAGGGTTAGTATTCCTGTTAAAGTTAGGATTAGGTTTAGGTTTAGAGGTAGGGTTAAGTGTAGGGTTACATTTAGTGTTATTAAGAGTTAGGGTTAGGGTTAGGTTTCTGGTTAGGGTTAGGGTTAGTTTTAGAGTTAGGGTCAAGGTTAGGGTTAGGGTACTGTTAGGTTTAGGGTTAGGATTTGTGTTAGGATTAGGGTTAGGGTTAGGGTTTTTCTTAGGGTTAAGGTTAGGGTTACAGTTGGGGATAGTGTTAGGGTTAGGGTTAGGGTAAGGGTTAGGGTTAGGATTAGATTTTGTGTTAGGTTTATGGATAAGGTTATGGTTAGGGTTATGGTTAAGGTTAGTGTTAGGATTCGGGTTAGCTTTCAGATTAGATTTAGGTTAGGGTTAGTGTTAGGATAGGGTTAGGATTAGGTTTAGGTTTAGGGTTTGGTTAGAGTTTTGGTTAGGGTTAGGGATTGTGTTATGGTTAGGTTTAGGGTTAGTGTAATGTTTAGGTGTAGGTTTAGGTTTCAGGTTAGTGTTAGTGTTAGTTTTGGGTTTAGGGTTTGTGTTAGTGTTAGGTTTAGGGTTAAGGTTAGGGTTAAAGTTAGTGTTAAGGTTATGTTTTAGGTTAGGGTTACGTTAAGTTTTAGGTTTAGGTTTAGGGTTACATTAAATGTTAGTGTTAGGGTTAGGGTTCTAGTTAGAGTTAGTTTTAGGCTTAGGTTAGGTTTAGGGCTAGTGTTAGGTTTAGTGAAAAGTTTAGTGTTAGGGTTAGAGTGAGGGTTAGTTTTAGGGTTTGCCTTAGGGTGAGGGTTAGTGTTTGGGTTAGGTTTGGTGTAAGGGTTATATAAGATTGAGGGCTAGTTTTAGATAAGTGTCAGGGTTATGGTTTGGGTTAGGTTTTTTTCAGGGTTAGGTTTAGGGTTAGTGTTAGGGTTAGGATTAGGGTTAAAGATAGTGTTAGGATTAGGTTTAGGGTTAGTTTTAGTGTTAGGGATAGGATTATGGTTAGGTTTAGGGTTAGGGTTAGTGTTAGGGTTAGGGTACATATTAGGGTTAGGTTTAGAGTTAGAGTTAAGTTTAGGTTTAGTGTTAGGGTTAGGGTTAGTTTTAGGGTTATGGTTAGGATTGGTGTTTGGGTTAGGGTTATTGTTAGGTTTAGGGTTAGTGTTAGGGTTAAGTTTAGGGTATGGTTAGGTTTAGGGTTAGTATTAGTGTTTCTGTTAGTGTTAGGGTTAGGGTCAAGGTTAGGGTTAATGTTAGTGTTAAGGTTAGGGTTAGGTTTACGGTTAGTATTAGGGTTAGGTTTAGAGTTTGGTGGAGGCTTAGGCTTAGTGGTAAATTTAGGCTTAGGGTTCGTGTTAGGGTTAGGGTTTATGTTAGGGTTAGTGTTCTGGTTAGAGTAAGGGTTAGTGTTAGGTAAGGGTTATCATTACAGTTTGTTTAGGGTTAAGTTTGGATTTGGGTTATGGTTTTTGTTAGGTAAAATTTAGGGTTAGTGTTAGATTTAATGTTAGAGTTAGGGTTAGGGTTAGGGTAGGGTTTGAGTTATTGTTTTTGTTAGGTTTAGGATATAGGGTTAGCATTAGTGTTACAGTGAGTGTTAGGGTTAGGGATAGGTTTAGGGTTATGTTTAGTGTTAGGTTTAGTCTTAGGTTTAGGGTTAGGGTTAAGATTTCTTTTAGGTTTAGTGGTAGGGATAGGCCAAGTTTTATGTTTAGGGTTAGGGTTAGGGTTAGAATTATTGCTAGGGTAAGGGTGAGGTTTAGGTTTTTTTAAGGTTAGGGTTAATGTTAGGGTTAGTTTTAGGGTTCGGTTAGAGTTGAGGTTAGATTTTGGGTTAGGATTAATGGTTAGGGTTATGTATGGGTGAGTGTCAGGGTTAGAATATGGTCAGGGTTATTGTTAGGGTTAGGGTTTGTGTTAGGGTTATAGTTAGAGTTAGTTTTAGTGTTAGGGATAGGATTAGGGTTAGCGTTAGTTTTAGTGTTAAGGTTACAGTTAGGTTTAGGGTTAGTNGGTTTATGGATAAGGTTATGGTTAGGGTTATGGTTAAGGTTAGTGTTAGGATTCGGGTTAGCTTTCAGATTAGATTTAGGTTAGGGTTAGTGTTAGGATAGGGTTAGGATTAGGTTTAGGTTTAGGGTTTGGTTAGAGTTTTGGTTAGGGTTAGGGATTGTGTTATGGTTAGGTTTAGGGTTAGTGTAATGTTTAGGTGTAGGTTTAGGTTTCAGGTTAGTGTTAGTGTTAGTTTTGGGTTTAGGGTTTGTGTTAGTGTTAGGTTTAGGGTTAAGGTTAGGGTTAAAGTTAGTGTTAAGGTTATGTTTTAGGTTAGGGTTACGTTAAGTTTTAGGTTTAGGTTTAGGGTTACATTAAATGTTAGTGTTAGGGTTAGGGTTCTAGTTAGAGTTAGTTTTAGGCTTAGGTTAGGTTTAGGGCTAGTGTTAGGTTTAGTGAAAAGTTTAGTGTTAGGGTTAGAGTGAGGGTTAGTTTTAGGGTTTGCCTTAGGGTGAGGGTTAGTGTTTGGGTTAGGTTTGGTGTAAGGGTTATATAAGATTGAGGGCTAGTTTTAGATAAGTGTCAGGGTTATGGTTTGGGTTAGGTTTTTTTCAGGGTTAGGGTTAGGGTTAGTATTAGGGTTAGGGTACATATTAGGGTTAGGTTTAGAGTTAGAGTTAAGTTTAGGTTTAGTGTTAGGGTTAGGGTTAGTTTTAGGGTTATGGTTAGGATTGGTGTTTGGGTTAGGGTTATTGTTAGGTTTAGGGTTAGTGTTAGGGTTAAGTTTAGGGTATGGTTAGGTTTAGGGTTAGTATTAGTGTTTCTGTTAGTGTTAGGGTTAGGGTCAAGGTTAGGGTTAATGTTAGTGTTAAGGTTAGGGTTAGGTTTACGGTTAGTATTAGGGTTAGGTTTAGAGTTTGGTGGAGGCTTAGGCTTAGTGGTAAATTTAGGCTTAGGGTTCGTGTTAGGGTTAGGGTTTATGTTAGGGTTAGTGTTCTGGTTAGAGTAAGGGTTAGTGTTAGGTAAGGGTTATCATTACAGTTTGTTTAGGGTTAAGTTTGGATTTGGGTTATGGTTTTTGTTAGGTAAAATTTAGGGTTAGTGTTAGATTTAATGTTAGAGTTAGGGTTAGGGTTAGGGTAGGGTTTGAGTTATTGTTATTGTTAGGTTTCGGATATAGGGTTAGCATTAGTGTTACAGTTAGTGTTAGGGTTAGGGATAGGTTTAGGGTTATGTTTAGTGTTAGGTTTAGTGTTAGGTTTAGGGTTAGGGTTAAGATTTCTTTTAGGTTTAGTGGTAGGGATAGGCCAAGTTTTATGTTTAGGGTTAGGGTTAGGGTTAGAATTAGTGCTAGGGTAAGGGTGAGGTTTAGGTTTTTTTAATGTTAGGGTTAATGTTAGGGTTAGTTTTAGGGTTCGGTTAGAGTTGAGGTTAGATTTTGGGTTAGGATTAATGGTTAGGGTTATGTATGGGTGAGTGTCAGGGTTAGAATATGGTCAGGGTTATTGTTAGGGTTAGGGTTTGTGTTAGGGTTATAGTTAGAGTTAGTTTTAGTGTTAGGGATAGGATTAGGGTTAGCGTTAGTTTTAGTGTTAAGGTTACAGTTAGGTTTAGGGTTAGTGATAGGGTTAGAGTTAGGGTTTGGGTGAGGGTTGGGCTTAGTGGAATGTTTAGGGTTAGGGTTCGTGTTAGTGTTAGAATTAGGGTCAGTGTTAGGGCAATTGTTAGGGTTAGGATTAGGGTTAGGTTTAGGTATGGATTAGCATCATGGTTAGGTTAGGATTAGGGTTATGGTTTGAGTTAGGGTTTGTGTTTGGGTTAGGATTAGGGTTAGGGTTAAGTTTAAGGTTAGGGTTAGGTTTAGGCTTAGTGTTAAAGTTAGTGTAAGGGTTAGGTTTAGGGTTAGTGTTAAGGTTAGGATTAGGTTTAGGGTTAGGTTTAGGTTTCATGATAGGGTAATGGTTAGGTTTAGGATTAGGGTTCATGTTAGGTTTCGCTTTAGGGTTAGTGATAGTTTTAGGTTTTGGTTTAGGGTTAGGTTTAGTGTTACGGTTAGGGTTAGGGTTATGGTTAGTATTAGTGTTTTAGTTATGATTAGATCTAGGTTTAGGGATACTGTTAGGGTTAGGTTAGGTTTGGGTGAGGTTTAGGGTTAGTATTAGCGTTCTGGTTAGTGTTATGTTTAAGTTTATTGTTATGGTTAGGGTTAGTGTTAGGTTTATGTTTAGTGTTATGGTTACGGTTAGTGTTAGGTTTGTGTTTAGGGTTAGTATTTGTTTTAGGGTTCAAGTTAGGGTTAGGGTTAATATTAGGTTAAGATTAGGTTTATGACTTGTGATACGGTTAGGAGTAGGGTTAGGTTTAGGGTTATGATTTTGATTAGTGCTATGTTTAGGGTTAGGGTTAGGGTTTGTGTTAGTTTTAAAATTACGGTTAGGGTTAGAGTTAGTGTTAGGGTTATGATTAGGTTAGTGTTTGTGTAAGGGTTAGGGTTAGGGTTACGGTTGCTTTTTGGGTTAGTATTAGGGTAATATTATGGTTAGGTTTAGGGTTAGTGTAACGTTTAAGGTTAGGGTTAGGTTTAAAGTTCGTGTTAGGGTTTGTTTTAGGCTTAGGGTTATGGTTCGGTTTAGTGTTAGGGTCAGTGTTAGGGTTAGGGTTAAGGTTCTGTTTAGTGTTAGGGTTAGTGTTAGGGTTAGGGTTAGGGATAGGGACAGGGTTAGTGTTTGAGTTAGGATTAGTGTTAGTGTTAGGATTATGGTTAGGTTTAGGGTTTTGGTAACTTTTAATATTAGGGTTTGTGTAGGTTTAGGGTTAGGGTTAGGTTAGTGATAGGGTTAGATTTAGGGTTCGGTTTATGTTTCATGTTAGGGTTACTGTTAAGGTTAGGGTTAATGTTAGGGTTATGGTTAAGATTAGGTTTAGGTTTAGTGTTAGGGTTAGGTTTAGCCTTAGGATTAGTTTTACTAATAGGTTTAGGCTTAGGGATAATGTTAGGTTTATGGTTAGGGTTCATGTTTTTGTTAGGATTAGGGTTAGTGTTAGGATTAGGTTTAGTGTTAAAGTTATAGATAGTGTTAGGTTTATAGTTAGGTTTAGGTATAGTGTTAGAGTTAGGAATAGGTTTAGGTTTAGTTTTAGGGTTAGCATTAGAGTTAAATTTAGTGTTAATGTTAGGGTTAGAGTTAGGGTTAGGTTTAGTTTTATGGTTAGGGTTAGTTTTAGCTTTACTTTTATGGTTAGTGTTAGGGTTAGGTTTAGAAAAGGGATAGGGTTAGGGTTGGGTTAGGTTTAGGTTTGTGTTTTGGGTTAGGGTTTGTGTTAGTGTTAGGGTTAGGGCCAGGGTTAGGTGTAGGGTTAAGGTTAGGTATAGGGTTAGTGTTAGGGTTAGCATTAAGGTTAGTTTTCTAATTAGTGTTAGGGGGTGCGTGTTAGGGTTAGTGTTAGGTTTAGGGTTAGGGTAAGTTTTAGGGTTAGGCCCCCAGGGGCCAAGTCCCTGCTCAACTTGATGTGTGTGGGGGGAGTTCCCCCCACCACCACACCCAGGGTAGGCAGAATATCCCTTCTCCAGGGTCCAGTTCTCTGCTCACCTGGGTGTGTGTGGGGGGGAGCTTCCCACACCACAGCACCCAGTGTAGATGGGCACTCCCCCCTCAATTGGCCAGGTCCCTGCTCACCTGTGTGTTCGGGGGGAGCTCCCCACACCAACACACCCAAGGTAGGAGGAGACTCTCCATTCCTAGGTCCATCTCCCTGCTTACCTGGGTGTCAGGTGGGAGATGCATCCAGGGAAAGCGAGGACTCCCCCTTTCAGGGGCCAGGTCCCTGCTCACCTGGGTGTCAGGGGAGCTCCCCACACCATCGCACACAGGGTAGGTGGAGCCTGCCCCCTCAAGTTCCAGGTCCCTGCTCACCTGGGAGTAGGGGGAGAGCTCCTTACACCACTACACCCAGAGTAGTCGGGGACTCTGCCCTTCTGGGTTCAGGTCCTTGTTCACCTGGGTGTGCAGGGGAGCTCTGTACACCACTGCACCCTGGGTAGGAGGGAATTCCACCATCTAAGGAGTAGGTCCCTGCTTACTTGGGAGCAGGGGGGGAGCTCAGATCAGCACCACACCCAGCATAGGTGGGGCCTCCCCCATCCAGGGGTCAGGTCCCTGCACACATGGGTGTCAGGGGGAGCTCCCAACACCACTGCACCCAGGGTATGTGGGAACTCCCCCTCCAGGGGCCAGGTCCCTTCTCACCTGGTTAGTGCTTGGTTTAAGGATAGGGTTAGGATAAGGTTTAGTGTTAGGTTTAGGTTTAAGGTTAGGTTTAGTGTTAGGGTTTGGTTTAGGATTAGGGTAAGCGTTAGTGTTAGGGTTAGGTTATGGTTAGTTTTAGGCTTAGTATTAGGGATTGTGTTAGGGAAGGTTTAGTATTAGGGTTAGTGTTAGAGTTCAAATTAGGATTAGGGTTATGGTTAACGCTAGTGTTAGCTTATGGTTAGGATTAGAGTTAGTTTTGGGTTTAGGGTTAGGATTAGGCTTAGGTTTAAGGTTAGGTTTAGTGTTTGGGTTAGGGTTAGGGTGAGTGTTAGTGTTAGAGTTATGGTTAGGGTTAGTTTTAGTGTTTGGGATAGGGTTAGTGTAAGGGTTATGGATAGTGTTAGTTTGAAAGATAGGTGGTAGAGTTAGTGTTATGTTTAGGTTTAGGGTTAGTATTACATTTAGGGTTAGGTTTAGAGTTAGTGTTAGGTTTAGGGTTAGGGATAGAGTTAGTGTTAATATAAGTGTTAGTGTTAGAGCTAGTCTTAAGTTTAAGTTTAGGTTTGGGTTAGGGTTAGTGTTACTATAAGATTAGGTTAGTGTTAGGGTTAGTGTTAGTGTTTGGGTTAGGGTTAGTGTTAGTGTTAGTGAATGGTTTAGTGTGGTGAGCCGCTTCTACCATTTATGCAAATTATGGTCGCCATTACAAGATGGCGCTGGCTCCGCTGTGGTCTGTGACAAACAACTCCTTATTTGGGAGAGTTGGCGCATGACTTTTCATCACCCTATGAGAAAGCTCCACGTGGCTGCTTTGCATTGGGGCTTGAGATGCTTTATTAAGGCTGGGAGGGGCATCCGA
>NW_026007364.1:14969-36467 GCF_001458135.2 Marmota marmota marmota
TTAGGTTTAGGATTATGGTTTGGGTTAGGGTTTGTGTTAGAATTAGGGTTAGGGTTATGGTTAATGTTAGGTTTAGGATTAGGGTTAGATTAGGTTTAGTGTTAGAGTTAAAGTTAGGTAAGGTTTAGAATTAGTGTTAGGGTAAGGTTAGGATTAGGGTTAGGGTAAATTTTAGGATTACCTTTAGGTTTAGGGTTTGGGTTAGTGTTAGGCTTAGGTTTAGGATCAGGGTTAGTGTTTGTGTTAGGGTTAGGTTAAGGTTGAGGATTAGGGTTAGGTTCAGGTTTAAGGTTAGGTTTACTGTTAGGGATTGGGATAGGGTTAGGGTGAGGGTTAGTTTTGGGGTTAGTTTAGGGTTAGTTTTAGGCTTAGTGTTAGTGTTTGTGTTGGTGTAAGAGTTAGTATTAGTGTTAGGGTTACAGTTCAGATTAGGATTATGTTTAGTGTTAGGGTAAGTGTTATGGTTAGGGTTAGTGTTAGAGTTATGGTAAGGGATAGATTTAGGTTTAGTGTTAGGATTAGGGATAATGTTAGGCTTAGTGTTATGGTTAAGGTTAGGGTTTGTGTTAGGGTTAGAGTTAAGGTGAGTGTTAGGGTTAGGGTTAGGGTTAGTTTTAGGGTTAGGTTTAGTTTTAGTGTTTGAGTTAAAGTTAGGTTTAGGGTTATGGATAGTGTTAGGGTTAGGGATAGATTTAGGGTTAGAGTTAAGCTGAGGTTCAGGGTTAATGTTACAGTTGGGTTAGTGTTAATTTTAGGGTTAGTGTTAGGGTTAGGTTTAGGGACATAGTTAGTGTTAGGATGAGGGTTAGTATTAGCATTAGTGTTGATAGGATTAGTGTTAGTATTAGCATTAGTTTGAGGGTTAGGGTTAGTGTTACTTTTTGGTTAAGTTTAGGGTTACATTTAGTGTTAATATTAGGGTTATATTTAGGGATAGTGATAGGTTTAGGTTTATGTATAAGGTTAGTGTTAATGATAGGGTTAGGTTTCGGGTAGGGTCCGTGTTTGTGTTAGGGTTAGGATTAGTGTTAGGGTTAGTGTTGGTGTTAGGGATAGTGTTAAAATTATTGTTAGGGTTAATGTTAGGGTTAGGGTTAGGTTTAGGGTTCAGGTTAGTTTTAGGGTGAGGTTTAGGGTTAGGGTAAGGTGAGGGATAGGGTTACAGTTATGGATAGAGGTAGTATTAGAGATAGGGTTAATATTATGATTGGTGTTAAGGCTTGTATTAGGGTGAGGATTATGTTTAGGATTATGGTTATGGTTATGGTTAGGATTCAGGTTAGGTTAAGTATAGGGTTAGGCTTAGGGTTCACGTTAAAGTTATAGTTAAAGTTAGTTTTAGGTTTCATGTTACGGATATGTTTAAGGTTAGTGTTATGTTTAGTTTAGGGTTAGGGTTAGGTTTAGGGTTAGGATTAATGCTTTCTTAAGGGTTAGTGTTAGGTTTAGTTTTAGTGTTAGGACTAGGGTTAGGGATAGGGTGAGGTTTAGGGTTAGTATTAGCATTCGAGTTAGGATTAGCTTTAGGGTTAGGGTTAGGGTTTGGGCTAGTGTTAGGTTTATGGTTAGGTTTAGGGTTAGGGTTAAAGTTAGGGTTATGATAAGGGTTAGTGTTATGTTTAAGATTTGTTTTAGGTTGTGTAAGGGTTAGGGTTAGGGTTAGGGTTATGGTTAGTGTTAGGGTTGGTGTTAGGGTATTAAGGTAATGGTTAGGTTTAAATTTAAAATTACTGTTAGGGTTTGGGTTAGAATTTGGGATATGGTTAGGGTGAGTGGTAGGATAAGTTTTAAGGTTTGGTTTAGGGTTATGTTTAGGGTCATGATTAGGGTTAGGGTGAGTGTTAGGATTAGGGTTAGGGACAATGTTAAGATTAGGGATAGGTTTAGGTTTAGGGTTAGTGTTAGGGTTAGGGTTAGGTTTAGGTTTGGTGTTATGGTTAGGGTAAATGTTAGGGTTAGGTTTAGGGTTAGTGCTTGGTTTAGGGTTAGTGATAGGGTAAGGTTTAGGATTAGGGTTAGGTTTAGGTTAAGGGTTTGGTCTAGTGTTAGGTTTTGGATTATGGTTAGTGTTAGGGTTAGTGTTAGAGTTAGGTTAGGGTTAGTTTTAGGCTCAGTGTTTGGGTTTGTGTTAGGTTAAGAGTTACAGTTCAGATTAGGGTTAGGGTTAGGGTTAATGTAAGTGTTAGTGATAGGGTTAGGGTTAGTGTTAGAGTTAGGGTTAGTGTTAGGGTTTGGATTAAAATTAGAGTTATGGTAAGGGTTAGGTTTAGGGTTAGTGTTAGGGTTAGTGTTAGGGTTAGGGTTAGTGTTAGGGTTTGGATTAAAATTAGAGTTATTGTAAGGGTTAGGTTTAGGGTTAGTGTTAGTGTTAGTGTTAGGGTTAGGGTTAGTGTTAGGGTTTGGATTAAAATTAGAGTTATGGTAAGGGTTAGGTCTAGGGTTAGTGTTAGTGTTAGGTATAGAATTAGGGTTAGTGTTAGGCTTAGCATTGAGTTCGTGTTATTGTTAAGGTTATGTTGAGTGTTAAGTTTAGGGTTAGGTTTAGGTTTAGTTTGGATTGTTTTTAGTGTTTTGGTTAGTGTTACGTTTAGGGTTATGGATAGTGTTAGGGTTAGGGATAGGTTTAGGGTTAGTTGTAGGCTTATGTTTAAGGTTAGTGTTAGTGATAGGGATAGGGTTGGTGTTAGGGTTAGAGTTTGGGTTAGGGTTAGGATTAGTGTTAGAGTTAATTTTAGTGTTAGGGATAGAGTTAAAGTTAGTGTTAGGTTAAGTATAAGTGTTATGATTATGGTTAAGGATAGAGTTAAAGTTAGTGTTAGGGTTAGTGTTAATCTTAGGGTTATTGTTAAGGTTAGGGTTAGGTTTAGGGTTAGTGTTAGGGTTAGTGTTAGGGTTTGTGTTAGGTTGAGGCTTAGGTTTAGTGTTAGGGTTACGGTTACATTTAGGATTCAGATTAGGGTTAGAGTTGGGGTACGGTTAAGTTTGGTTTAGTGTTAGTGTTAAGGTTTCTGTTAGGGTTAGATTTAGGATTAGGTTTAGGTTTAAGTTTATTGTTAGTATTATCATTAGATTTTGGTTAAGTTTAGTTTTAGGTTTAGGGTTAGGGTAAGGTTTAAGTTAGGTTTAGGGTTAGGATTAGGTTAGGGTTAGAGTTATGGTTAGTGTGAGTGTTTATGTTAGGGTTAGAGTTAGCGTTAAGGATAGGGTGAAGTTTAGGTTTAGGGTTAGTGTTAGGGTTAGGGTTAGGGTTTGTGTTCGGGTTAGTTTTAGGTTTAGGGTTAGATTTTGTGTTAGGGTTCGGGATAGGTATAAGGTAAAAGTTAGGTTTAGGGTAAGAGTTAGTGTTAGCATTAGGGTTAGGGTTAGTGTTAGGTTTAGGGTTTGGGATAGTGTTAATATTAGGGATAGGTTTAGGGTTAGGTTTAGTGTTAGGTTTGGAATTAGGGTTAGGGTTAGGTTAAGTGTTAGGTTTAGGATTAGGGTTAGGTTTAGGGTTAGTGAAAGTGTTAGCATTAAGTTTAGGGTTAGTGTTAGTGTTAGTGTTAGGGTTAGGGTTAGGTTTAGGTTTAGTGTTAGGGATAGCATTAGGTTTAGGATTAGTTAGGGTTAGGATTTGGTTTAAGGTTAGGGTTAGTGTTACGGTTAAGGTTAAGTTTTGTCTTAGCATCAGGTTTGTGATTAGGATTTCAGTTCAGTTTAGGGTAGTTTAGTGTTAGGGTTAGGTTTTGGGTTAGTGTTAGGTTTAGGGCTAGGGGTATTATTAAGGTGAAGGTATAGTTTAGGGTAGCGAATATGTTAAGGCTTAAATTTGGGGATTGAATTAGCATTACATTAAGTGTTTCAGTAATCATAGGCTTAGAATTAGGGTTCATGTTAGGTTTAGGGAAATGGAAAGGGGCAGGATTAGAGATAGGGTTAGTTTTAGGCCTAGGATTAGCATTAGAATTAGGGTTATTGTTATGGTAATGTAAAGGGTTAGGGCTAGGGTTATGGTTAGGATTAGGGCTAGAGCTAAGATTAGGTTTATGGTTAGGTTTAAAGCTCGGGTTAGTGCTTGTATTAGGGCTAGGATTTGGGGTAACTTAGTGCTAGGGTTAGGATTATGGCTAATGTAAGTACAAGGGTTACAATTAGGGCTAATTTTAGGGTTAATATTAGGGCTAGGTTTAGTGTTAGAGTTAGTGTTAGGATTAGGGTAATGTTTAGAGCTAGGATTAGTATTAATGTCAAAGTCAGTGTCACGGTTAGTTTTAGGGTTCAGGTTAAAACTCGAGTTAGGGCTAGGTTTAGGGGTAGATGTATGGTTTGGATTTGCTTTAGTTTAAGGGTTAGGGATAGAGTTTATGGTTCGGTTTTGTTTTAGGGCCAGGGCTAGAATTAGGGCTAATTTTAGGATTAGTGTTAGGGTCAGGGCTAGTGTTAGGGTTAGGCTTAGTCTTTGGGTCAGTGTTAGATTTAGAGATAGTTTATGATCTAAGGTTAGTGCTTGGGCTATGGATAGAGCAAGGGTTAGGACTAAGTTTAGGACTAGGGTTAGGTTTATGATAAGGGATAGGTTTAGAACTAGTTATAGGGCTAGTTTGATAGTTAAATTTATTCTTAAGTCTAGGGTTGTGTTTAGGTTTAAAGATAAGGTGAAATTAAGCCTAAGATTAGGGCTAGGTTTAGTATTGGAGTTAGAGCTAGGGTTAAGGTTAGGGTTAGGATTAATCTAGGTTTAGGGCTAGGATAAGGGGTGGGGGTTTTGTTAGGATTAGGGCTAGAATTAGGACTAAGGATAATGTCAGGTGAGGGGTTATGATTGAGGAGAGGACAGTTTTAGGATTAGGTTAATGTCTAGGTCTAGTTTAAGGGTTAGGTTTAGGGTTAAGAGTCAGGTTTAGAGCTAAGGGAATTATTAGAGTCAGGATAAGATTAGAGCTTGGTTGAGGTTAGGGTTTAGGGTTAGGACTCAAATAAGCATTAGGCTCAGGGTTTGGGTATTGAAAGGTTTTGTTTAGGGTTCAGGTTAGGTTTATGGTAATTGATAGGGTTATGTTTAGTGACAGGGTTTGTGTTAGGCCTAGGGTTAGCATTAGGGTAAGGGTAATGGTTAGGATAATAGATAGGGTTAGAGCTAAGGTTAGGGCTAGGGTTATTGTCAGGAATAGGTCTTGAGTTAGGGTTAAGGTTAGAACTAGGGTTAGTTTTAGGGTTATGTTTAGCATAAGGGTTAGGTTTTAAGCTAGGCTTAGGGCTAGGTTGAGGGTTAGGTTTATAGTTAGGTCTAGGGATAAGATTAGAGTGTGGTTAGAGTTAGGATTGGATTAGGGCTAGAATCATCATTAGGGGTAGGGTTAGGGTTAGAGTAATGGATATGGTTAGATGTAGGCATAAGTTTAGGGTTAGTGTTAGATTGAGGTTTAGGCTTAGGGTTAGGGCTATGGTTATGTTTAGATTTACGGTAAGGGTTAGGGTTTGAGCTAGAGTTAGGCCTATGGCGAGTGTGAGGTTTAGGGTTTGGTTTAGTGTTAGATTTCTGGTTATGTTTAGGTTTGAGTTTAGGCCTAGGGTTACCAATAGGTTTAGGGTTAGTTTTAGGTTAATCGGTAGGTTTAGAGCTAGGTTTAGGACTAGTGTTAAGTTTAGGATTAGGTCTAGTGTTAGGGGTATATTTAGGGATAAGTGTAGGTTTATGTATAGGAAAAGGGTCAGGTTTTGAGCTAGGATTAGGACTAATAAAGTGTTAGGTTAGGGTTAGGGTTAGGCTTATCCTTAGGCCTAGGATTAGTTCTAGGTTATGTGTTTGGTTTAGGCCTAGGGTTAGGGCTGTGGGTAATATAAGAGGTAGGTTTATGATTAGGGCTAGTTTTATGGTTAGGATTATGGCTACATCTAGTGTTAGGTTTAGATTTTTGGTTAGTGTCAGGTTTAGAGGTAGGTTACTCTTAAAGGAAGGGTCAGTGTTTGGGTTAGAGTTAGAGTTAGGATTACAGCCAGAATTAGAACTAGGTTTAGGTCTAGGGGTAGGGTTAGTGTTTGTGTTAGGTTAAGGGTTACTTTAAGGGCTAGGGATAGGTTTTTGTTTAGGTCTAGGTCTAGAGTTAAGGCTAGATTTAGGATTTGTTTTAGGTCTAGGTCTAGTGTTATGGTTTGGTCTAGGGTTAGGGCCATGTTTAGACCTAGGAATAGTGTTAGGGTTTGGAATAGGGTTAGAGCTAGAGTGAGGGTAGTGTTATGACTATCAATAGGGTTAGGGCTTTGTTTAGCTTAAGGATTAGTGATAGGTCTAGGGTTACCATTAGAGTTAGGGTTTTGCTTTAGGTAAGGGATAGGCTTAGAGCTAGGGTTAGGGCTAAATTTAGGGTTAGGCTTAGGGTTAAATCCTGGTTTAGGGCTCAGATTAGGTCTAATTTTTTGTGTTAGGGTTAGGACTAATGTTATGGCAATGTATAATGTAAGAACTAGGGTTACAGTTAGAGTTAGGGGTATAGGTAGGTCTATAGTTAGAGTTAGGTTTAATGTTAGCATGATATTTATAGCTAGGTTAGTATTAGGCTATGATTCAGAGAAAGTGTGAGTTTTAAGGTTAGGGTTAGGACTCAAATAATGGCTAGGATTACTGTTAGGGTTCAGTTTAAGGTGAGGGCGGTATCTAGAGCTAGGGTGACTGTTAGGATATGAGTCAGCATCAGGGTTAGTTTTAAGGTTAGGATTATGACTCAAATTATTTCTAGAGTTACTGTTAATGTTCAGTTTAAATTTAGGGTGGTGTTTAGAGCTAGGGTGAATGTTAGGATATGATTTGGCGTCAGGGTTAGTTTAAAGTTATGGTTAGGCCTTGAATTAGGGCTAGGGTTAGGTCTAGGTGTATGTTAGGGTTTGGTTTAAGTTAAGGTTTAAGGTTAGGACTATTTCTCAGTTGTTTTTATTTTTATTTTTATTTATTTTTTTTTTTGAGAGAGAGAGAGAGAGAGAGAGATTTTCTTAATATTTGTTTATTTATTTATTTATTTTAGTTTTTTAGTTTTTGGTGGACACAACATCTTTATTTATTTAATTGTATTTTTATTGTTGCTAAGGATCGAACCAAGCACCCCGAGCATGCGAGGCCGATGCGCTACCCCTTGAGCCACATCCTCAGCCCCTATTGCTCATTTTTGTTTTAATCCTAGGTTTAGGGTTAGGGCTAGTTATATGATTGGCCTTGTGTTATGGCTAGTGTTTGTGTTTGGCCTAGGCTTAGGTTTAGGTTAAGACTTGGAATTAGGGTTAAATCTAGGGTTAGTGCTAGGTCTAAGGATAGGGCAAGGGTTTCAGCTAGGTTTAGGGTTATGGCAAATGATAGGGATAGAAGTAGGGATAAGGCTAGGGTGAGAGTTAGAGTTAGTCTTAAGGCTAGCGTTATGGTTAGTTTTAGGGATAGGGCTAAATCAGGGCAAGAATTAGAACTAGGGTTAATGTTCAGCTTAGGCTTAGCATTAGGGCTAGGTTTAGGGTTAAGTTTGGGTAAGGGAGATGTTATAGCTAGGTTTAGAGGTAGAGTGAGGGTTAGAATTAGGATTAGGGCTAGGGTTAGGGTGAGTGTTATGATTAAGGCTAGGTTTAGGGCTAGGATGAGGGCTAGGATGAGGAGTAGATTTAGGGTTAGGTCTATGTCTTAGTCTAGTGTAAGTGTTAAGTTTAGGTAATGGTCAGTTTTAGAGCTAGTGGTACTTTTAGGTTCACGGTCAGGGTTATGGTTTTTATTAGGTTAAGATTTAGGGATAGGGCTCAAATGAGCATTAGTGTTAGAGTTAGGTTTGGGGAAAGGAATAGTGTTAGATTTAGGGTTCAGAGTAGGTTTAGGGTAATGGAGATATTTAGAGTTTGCAATAGGGTTAGGGTTAGGCCTAGGGTTAGCATTAGGAATAGAGTTATCATAAGGGTAATGTATAGAGTTAGGGTTAGTGTTAAGGGTAGGGATAAGGCTAGGGTTATGTTTAGGCCAAAGGTTATGCTTTGAGCTATGCTTAGGTATAAGGTGAGGGTTAGGCTTAGGGTTAGGGCTAGGTTTAGGGATAGGGGTATGCTCACAATAGGTTTAGGCCTTCAATTAGAGCTAGGTTTTGTGTTAGATTTAGGTCTAGGTTTAGTGCTATGGGTAGTGTATGATCTAGGGTTCTAATTAGTGCTAGTTTTAGGGTTAGGTTCATGGGTAGATCTACTGTTAGGTTTAGATTTTAGTTTAGAGTCAGTTTTAGAGCTAGGTTTAGTGTTAGTGTCAGGGTCAGTGTTCACATTAGAGTTAGGGTGAAAGCCAGAATCAGGAGTAGTGTTAGATCTAGGGGTAGTGTTATTTTTTGGTTTAGGTTAAGGGTTATTTTTAGGGCTAGGACTAAGTTTTTGTTTAGGTCTAGAACTAGAGTTATTGCTAGATATAGAATTAGGTATAGGTGTATGGGTAGTGTTAGGGTTAAGATTAGGTAAAAGTTTACTGGTAGGGCTAGTTTCAGGGTTAGGGTTAGGGTTAGGGTCAGGTTTAGACCTATAATTTGTATTATGTTTAGAATAAGTGTGAAGGTTAGGGTTAGGTTTTGGGTTAAGTTTAGAGATAGAATGAGGGCTAGGCTTTGAACTGGTAATAGGGTTAGTATTTATTTAGGTTAAGGATTATGATTAGGACTAGGGTTACCATTATGGATAGGGTTTGGCTTGGGATAAGGGATAGGGTTAGAGCCAGGCTTAGAGCTAGGTTTAGGGTTCGGTTTAGGGTTAGAGTTAGGTTTAGAGTTTGATTAAATCTAGTTTTATGGATCAGATTAGGGCTATTTTTGTTTTGGGGTTAGGACTAGGGTTTGGACTATGGTTGATGTAAGAACTAGGGTTATTATTAGGGTTAGTTTTAGTGTTAAATTTGGGCTAGGAATGGCATTATCATTTTCTTTGGTTAGGGTGATATATAGAGCTAGGGTTAGTGTTTGGATATGAATCAGTGTAGGGTTAGTTTTAGTCCTAGGACTCGAATTTGAGCTAGGGTTATGGCAGGTTGTAGGGTTAGGTTTTAGTTTAGGTTAGGTTTAGGGTTAGGGTGATGGTGCAGTTTTGTTTTAGGGGTAGGGCTAGGGTTAGTGTTAGTTTTATGATTACCGATAGTGTTCAGCTAGTGGTAGGGTGAGGTTTAGGCTTAAGGTTAGGGTAACCATAATTTAGAGTTATGATTAGATCTAGGGTTAGGGCTAAGGTTAGGGCTAGTGTTAGTGTTATGGTAATGGACAAGTTTACAAATAGAAATAGGGCTAGGTTGAGAGTTAGAGTTATTCTTATGGCTAGAGTTAGGGATTTGCTTAGGATTAGGGCTAAATTAGGGCTTGATTAGTGTTAAGTTCAGTGTTAGGTTTAGGCCCATGGTTAAGGCTAGAATTAGGGTTAGTGTTAGTGTTTGTGTTATGGTTAGTGTTAGGGGAAGGGATTAGATTATGGCTAGGTTCTGGGCTAGGGCTAGTGTTAAAATTAGGTATAGAAATAGGGTGAGTGTTCAGGCTAGGATTAAGGCTATGTTTAGGGCTTGGATGAGGGCTAGGGTTTGTGTTAATGTTAGAGCTAGGATTAGAGCTGAGGCTAATGTCAGGTCTAGGGTTATGATTAGGAATAGTGTTAAGTTTAGGTTTTTGGCTAGGTCTAGTGGAATGTTAGGTTTAGGGTAAAGGTCAGGTTTAGAGCTCGGTTTATTGTTATGGTCAGAGTCCGGTTTAGGGTTTGGTTTAGGATAAGGATTAGAGTTAGAGCTCAAATTAGCACTAGGGTTAGGGTTAAAGTAATGGATAGTGTTAGGTTTAGGGTTCAGGTTAGGTTTAGAGTGATAGATAGGGTTAGTGTTAGTGATAGGATTAGGGTTAGGCCAATGGTAAGCATTTGGGTTATGTTTATGTTTAGGGTAAAAGATAGGGTTAGTGCTAGTGTTACGGCTTGTGTTAATGTTAGGATTTTTGCTAGGTTTAGAGATAGGCCTAGGGTTAGTGTTAGTGTTAGTTTTAGCAGAAGTGGTAGGGTTTGAGCTATGGTTAGGTCTAGGGTGAGGGTT
Source organism: Marmota marmota marmota (assembly GCF_001458135.2). Classification (NCBI taxonomy): domain Eukaryota; kingdom Metazoa; phylum Chordata; class Mammalia; order Rodentia; family Sciuridae; genus Marmota; species Marmota marmota. The sequence goes on from NW_026007364.1 coordinate 25,012, forward strand.
AGAGTTAGATTCAGGGCTACGGTTAGGGTTAGGTTTAGTGTTATGGCTTGGGTTAGCATTAGGTTTAGGGTTATGTTTAAGGTAATGGATAGAGTTTGTGGTAGGATTTGTTCTATGGTTACAGTTAGGTTTGGGGCTAGTTTTAGGGTTAGGTTTAGTGTTAGGGCAATTGTTATGTTTAGGGTAAGGATTAGAGTTTGAGTAGGGTTAGGGCCAGGGCCAGTGTTAGGGTTAATGTTAGTGCTATGTATAGGGTAGGGTTATGATTTGGTCTAGGTTTAGGGCTAGGATTAGGGCTAGGTTGTGTGTGAGGTTTAGGGCTAGTGTTAGGTGTTTGGGTAATGTAAGAGCTAGGGCTATGGTTATGGGTAGATTTAGGATTGGTCTAGTGTTAGGGTTAGTTTTTCACTTAGGATACATTTTAGTGCTAGGGTTTGTGTTAGGGTAAGTATTTAGGGTTAAGTCTAGGGTTAAGGTTAGAGATAGATTTAGTGTTATGTTTATGGTTAGGATGTAGTGTAAGGGTTAGATTTAGGGTAAGGGTTAAGTTTAGAGCTAGATGTATTATTAAGGTCAGGGTATGTCTTTTTTTCAGTTTAGGTTAAGGTTTAGGTTTAGGGCTTTACATATCATTATTGTTAGAGTTAGTGTTAGGTTAATGAATAGGCTTAGGATTATGGTACATGATAGTTTTAGGGTAATGGATAGGTTTAGAGATTGTGATAGTTTTAGCTTTAAGCCTAGGGTTAGAATTAGGTTAAGGATTATGTTTAGGGTAATGGATAGGAGTAGAGCTAGGGTTAGGGCTAGGGTTATGGTTAGGATAAGGGTAAGGTTTAGGGTAGTGTATAAAATTAGATTTATGGTTAGTGCTATGGTTAAGGGTAGGATTAGTGATACATTTAAGTTAGGTTTTGAGATATGGCTAGGGTTAGGTTTAAGGTAAAGGTTAGGCTTTTAGCTAGGGTTAGGTCTAAGGGTAGGATTAGGGTTAGGGTTAGGGCTAGGGTTAGTTTAGCGTTACACATCTGGCTAGGTTTAGGCCTAGGATTATGGCTAGGTTTTGTGTTATTTTAGGCCTAGTGTTAGGGACATTGGTAGTTAAGAGCTAGGGTTATGATTAGGGCTAGTTTTAGGGTAAGGGTTATGGCTAGGTGTAGTGTTAGGTTTTGAGTTAGGGTGAGCTTTGGAGCTAGGTTTATGTTAAGGTCAGGGTCAGTGTTCATGTTAGAGTGAGTGTTGAGGTTAGTGCCAGAATTAGGACTAGTGTTAGGTCTATAAATAGGGGTAGTGTTTTCGTTATGTTAAGGGTGATTGTTAGGGCTAGGGCAAGGTTGTTGTTAAGGTATAGGCCTACAGTTATGGCTAGATTTAGGATTAGGTTTAGGTCTAGGACTAGTGTTAGGTTTAGGTTTAGTTATACGATTATCAGTATTGCTAATGTTAGGATTCGGGTTCAGTTTATGGTCAGGTTTAGACCTACGGTTAGTGTTAGGGTCAGTATAAGTTTCAGGGTTAGGATTACAGTTTGGGTTATGGTTAGAGCTAGAATGAGGGCTAGGGTTAGAACTAGTAATACGGTTAGGGTTTGGATTAGGCTATGGATTATTGTTAGTTAGCATTAGGTTTAGGGTTTGGCTTAAGGTAACAAATAGGATAAGAGGTAGGGTTAGGGAAGTGTTAGGGAATGGCTTATGGCTAGGATTAGTGTTAAGGTTAAACTAGGGTTAGTGCTCGGATTAGGGCCAGGTTTTGGGTTGGGTTACGGCTAGTGTTAGGGCTACATTTAATGTACGAACTAGGGTTATGATTAGGGCCAGTTTTGGTGTTAGTGTTATGGCTAGGTCAAGTGTTAGTGTTAGGGTTAGTGTTACCATGATATTTAGAGCTAGAGTTAGTGTTAGGGTCAGGGTCAGTGTTCAGGTTAGAGTTAGCTTTAGGGTTAAATCCAGAATTATCACTAGGGTTAGCTCTAGGTGTAGTTTTAGTGTTTGGGTTAGGTTAAGGTTTATTATTTGGGCTAGGGCTAGGTTTTTGTTTATGTCTAGGGCTAGAGTTATGGCTAGTTTTAGGATTAGGTTTAGGTCTAGGGCTAGTGTTAAGGTTAGGTTTAGGAATAGGTTTATTTCTAGTGCTAGTGTTAGGGTTCAGTATAGGGTTAGGGTCAGGTTTAGACCTACGGTTACCATTAGGGTCAGAAAAATTGTCAGGTTTGAATTATGGTTAGAGCAAGAATTAGGGCTAGGGTTAGGAATAGTAATGGGATTAGGGTTAGGAGTAGGTTTAGCATTAGTGTTAGGTTTGGCTTATGGTAAGGGAAAGGGTTAGACCTAGGCTTAGGGCTACATTTAGGGTAGGGTTAGGATTAGTGTTACGATTAAGTTTAGTGTTAAAGGTAGGGTTAGGTTTCAGATTAGGGCTAAATTTTGCTTAGAGTTAGGGCTAGGTTTACAGTTACAGCCAATGTTTGCAGTAGAGTTACAATTTGGGCTAGTTATAAGATTGGAGTTTGGACTAGGTCTAGTGTTGGGGTTAGGTTTAATATTAGGGTGATGTTTAGAGCTAGGGTTAGTATTACATTCAAAATTAAGTTCAGGGGTAGTTGTAGGGATAGGGTTTGGACTCGAATTAGGGCTAGGTTTAGGGATAGGTGTGAGGTTAGGTTTTGGTTTAGGTTAAGTTTTAAAGTTAGGGCTATGGCTCAGTTTTGTTTTAGGGCTAGGACTATGGTTATGGCTAGTTTTAAGATTAGCATTAGGTTTAGGAGTAGTGTTAGGGTTAGGTTTAGTCTTACTTTTAAACATGGATGTAGAGTTAGGTTTAGATCTAAGGTTAGGTCTAGGTCTGAGGATAAGGGTAGCATTATTTCTAGGTTTATAGCTAGGATTAGGGTTATGATAAAAATAGGGTTAGAACTAGGGATAGGGCTAGGGCGAGAGTAAGAGTTAGTCTTAGGGCTAGGCTTAGGGTTTGTTAGGTATAGGGCTTAATTAGGGCTAGGAATAGGCTAGGTTTATGTTTATGTTTAGTTCTAGAGTTTGTTTTGGGCTTAGGTTTAGGTTTAGTGTAAATAATTGGGTTAGAGCTAGGTTTAGGGGTAGGACGAATGCTAGAATTAGGGTTTGAGCTAAGGTTTCATTAGAGTTATTATTAAGGCTAGGTTAAGTGCTAGGATGAGGGTTAGGGTTTGTGTTTTTGTTATGGCTAAGATTAGTGTCAGGGCAAATGTCAGTTCTAGGGTTGCAGTTAGGGATAATTTTAGGGTTAGGTTTATGGTTATGTTTAGTGTGTGGGTGAGATTTATGGTAAGGGTCAAAGTTAGATCTAGGGGTATTATTAGTGTTAGGGTCAGGGTCATGTCTAGGATTTTGTTTAGTTTAGGTTTTAGGGTTAGGGCTCAAATTAGCATTACTGTTGGGGTTAGGGTAATGATAGGATTAGGCATAGGGTTCAGGTTAGGTTTAGCATAATAGATAGGTTTATGGTTAGGCATAGGTTTAGATATAAGCCTAGGGTTAGCATTAGAATTAGGGCTATGTTTAGGTAATTGATAGGGTTAGAGCTAAGTTTAGGGCTAAGGTTATGAATAGGATTAGACTAGGTTTAGGTTTAGGGTTAGGATTAGGGTAAAGGTTAGGGCTAAGGTTTGTGTTAAAGTTAGGGCTAGGATTACAGCTAGGGTAAATGTCAGGTCTATGGTTTCATTAGGAATAGTTTTAGGGTTAGGTTTATTGCTAGGTCTAGTATAAGGGTTAGGTTTAGGAGAGAGTCAGGGTTATAGCTATGTATATTTTTACAGGAAGGGTCAGAGTTAGGGTTTGGTTCAGGTTAAGTTTAGGATTAGGGCTAAATTAACATTAGGTTTAGGGTTAGGGTAATGATAGGGTTAGGTTTAGGGTTTAGGTTAGGTTTAGGTTAATGAATAAGGTTAGGATTAGCCATAAGGTTAGGGATAGGCATAGGGTTATGGTTATGGATAGGGTTAGATATAGTGATACGGCTAGGGTTATGGTTAGGATTCTGGCTAGGGTTAGTGTAAGGTTAAGGCTAGGTTTTGGGTTAGGGTTAGGTTTAAAACTAGGGTCTCAAATAAGGGCTAGGTTTTGGGTTTTGTTAGGGCTAGGGTTAGGGTTATCACTAATGTATAAACTAGTGTTACAATTAGTGCCAGTTTTAGAGTTAGGGTTAGGGTGAGTTTTAGAGCAAGGGTTATATTTAGGGTCAGTGTCAGGGTCATGGTTAGTTTTCGTGTTTAGTTTAGGACTCGAATTAGGTTTAAATATAGTGCTAAGTGTAGGCTAGGTTTTGGTTTAGGTTAAGGGTTACAGTTAGGCTATGGCTCAGTTTTGTTTTAGGACTAGGGCTAGGGTTAAGGCTAGATTTTGGATTAGCGTCAGGGTTAGGGCTACTGTTAGAGTAAAGTTTAGGCTTAGAGTTAGGGTTAGATTTAAAGTTAGGGTTGATCTAGGGTTAGAGCTAGTGCTAGGGTTAAGGTTATGGTAAGGAATATTTTTAGAACTAGGGATATGTCTAGGTTGAGAATTAGAGTTATTCTTAGGAGTAGGCTGTGTGAGGTTTAGGGTTAGGGCTAAATTAGGGCTAGGAGTAGGACTAGGGTTAATGTTAGGGTTAAGCCTAGGGGTTGGGCTAGGTTAGGGTTAGCACTGGGGTTAGGGTTAAGTTTAGAGGAATGGGTGGGATTATAGCTAGGTCTAGGGCTAGGGTGAGAGTTAGAATTAGGATTAGGCTTAGGGTTATGGTTCAGTTTACGATTAGGGCTAGGATGAGGGGTAGGTTTTCTGATAGGGTAAGGGCTAGGACTCGGGCTAGGGATAATATCAGTTCTAGGGCTATGGTTAAGCATAGTTTTAGGGTTAGGTTATGGCTAGGTCTAGTGTAAGGGTTAGGTTGTAAAGGTGAACTTTAGAGCTAGAATTATTATTAGTGTCATGGTCAGGGTCAGGGTTAGCATTTGGTTTACATTAAGGTGAAGGGGTTAGGGCTCGAATTAGCATTAGGGTTATGTTTAGAGTCAAGGTAATGGAACATTTTACTATAGGTTTTAGTTAAGATTTAATGTAATGAATGGGTTAGGTTTCAGCAATTAGGTTAGGGTTAGCATTTTGATTGGAGTTATGTTTAGTTCAGTAGACAGTTTTAGAGGTAGGGAAAGGGCTAGGTTATTGTTTGAATTAAGTCTAGAATTAGGGATAGGTTTATGGATATGGCTAGGGTTTTGTTTAGGGTAAGTGTTAGGGTTAGGGTAAGTTTTAGTTTAGGGTTAAGGTTATGGTTAGGTTAGGATAAGTGTTAGTGTTTGAGCAAGGGTTAGGGCTAGTGAGAGGGTTAGGTTTAGGTTTACTTCTGACTTCAAGATTATGGTTAGAGTTAGGTTTAGTGTGAGGAATAGGGTTATAATTATGGTTAGGGTTAGGTTTATGGTAATGGATATGGTTAGAGCTAAGGTTTGGGCTAGGGTTAAGTTTAGAATTATGGCTAGGGTTAGGATTAGGATTTAGGATAGGGCTAGGGTTATGTTTAGTTTAAGTTTTAGGCTTTGAGCTAGGTTTAGTTCTAAGGAGAGGTTTAGGGTTAGAGTTAAGATTAGGGTTAGGGCTAGGCTTAGGTTTATATGAACGTCTAGAGTGTTCGGGTCCCTGGGTAAGGGTCACGAAATAACTGGGACACAGGGGATGCAGAGCCAAGGCAGCAATCGCAACTGCATGCTGAAGTTTATTTGCAAGTTCCTTTTATACACTTCTTCTAACAAAGCAAGCAATTCTTCAATAACACTTTACCCACATTGTCCAAATATCATGCCTCAGTGGATACACAGAGCTAGATTCAAATTGTTCCTGTTTGTTTGATAAGTACCCTCCTAAAGTTCTTTGTAGACATTATCTACTCCTCTGAGGATGCATTTGTTTCTTCAGAATGTACTGTTCCCAGGATAAGTATGCAGGAAGCTTCTTCCTCTTGGCCAAACCATGCAGAACTTGTGACTTGCAATAAGGGGAAGAGAACTTTTCCTCCTCCTAGCTGAGGTTTGCCTCAGCTGACCTAAATCAAAGCCACAGCTCTTGCAAAATGTCAGGCCTGAGGGAGCTAAACTCTGCACACTTAAACCCCAACAGGTTTATGCTTAGAGCTAAGTTTAGGCCTAGGATTTTCTCTAGGTTTTGTGTTAGGTTTAGGGCTAGGGTTAGGACTATGGGTAATGTAAAAGCAAGGGTTATGTTTAGGGCTAGTTTTAGGTTTAGGGTTATAGCTAGGTCTAGAGTTAGTTCTAGGTGTTGGGTTAGTGTCAGGTTTAAAGCTAGTTTAAGTGTTAGGATCAGGGTCAGTTTTCGGGATAGGGTTAGGTTTAGGTTTAGAGCCAGAATTAGGATTATTTTTAGGTCTAGGGACAGGGTAAGTGTTTGGTTTAGGTTAAGGGTTATTGTTAGGGCTAGTGCTAGGATTTTGTTTAGGTCTAGGGCTAGAGTTATAGCTATATTTAGGATTAGCTTTGAGTCTAGGTCTAGTGTTAGGCTTAGGTATAAGTACAGGGTAACTGGTAGGTCTAGTGTTAGGTTTTGGTTTAGGTTAAGGGTCATATTTAGACCTAGGTTTACTTGTAGTGTCAAATGAGTGTCAGGGTAAGATTTAGAGGTATAATGAGGGCTAGGGTTAAGACTAGTAATATGGTTAGAGTTGTAGTTAGGCTAAGGATTAGGGTTAGGACTAGGGTTAGCATTTGTTTTAGGGTTTGGCTTAGGGTTAGGGGATAGGGTTAGAGCTAAGGTTAGGGCTAAGGTTAGGATTAGGTTTAGGGCTAGTGTTATGGTTAAGATTGGGGTTAAAGCTAGGTTTAGGACTTGGATCCAGGGTAGGATTAGTGTTGGTGTTAATTCTAGGTTTAGGACAATGACTAACTACAAACTACGGTTACTATTAAGGCTAGTTTCAGGGTTACAGTTAAGTCTAAATCTAGTGTTAGGGTTAATTTAAGTTAGGGTGATGATTAGAGCTAGGGTTAGTGTTATGTTCAGCATCAGGGTCAGAGAAATTTTTAGGGTTAGGGTTAGTGCAAATTGTAAGGTTTGGTTTTAGTTTTGGTTTAGGTTAAGGGTTTGGGTTAGGGATATAGCTTGGTTTTGTTTTATGGCTAGGGCCAGGGCTAGGACAAGTTTTAGGATTAGCATTATGGTTAGGGGTAATGTTAGGGTTTGGTTTGGCTTATTATTAAAGTTAAATTTAGAGTTAGGTTTAGATTTAGAGTTAGGTTTAGATCTAGAGTTAGGATAGGGCCAAAGATAGAACTAGGGATTGGGTAGGGCAAGAGTTATAGTTAGTCTTAGGGCTAGGGTTAGGGTTAGGATATGATTAAATTAGGGATAGGATTAGTGCTAGGCTTTGTGTTAGTATTAGGTCTGGGGTGGGGCAGGGGTTAGGTTCACGTTTAGGGTTATGGCTATGTATATGGAAAGGGATGGGTTTATATGTAGGTTTAGGCCTAGGGTGAGTGTTAGTATTAGGGTTAGGGCTCAGGTTATGAATCAGGTTAGGATTAAGGATAGATGTAGGGCTAGGAATATGGTTAGGGCTAATTTCAGGTCTAGAGTTATGATTAAATATAGTTTAAGTTTAGTTTTATGGCTACGCCTTGTGTAAGCATTAGGTTTAGGGTTAGGTTCAGGTTTAGAGCTAAGGGTATTATTAAAGTCATGTTCATGATTAGGGTTTGGATAGGTTAAGGTTTAAAGCTAGGACTAGATTTTGCATTATGGTTAGGATCAGTGTAATGATATGGTTAGGTTTAGGTTTCAGGTTAGATTAGTGTAATGGATAGGGTGAAGTTTAGGGATAGGGTTAGGTTTAGGCCTAGGGTTAGCATTAGGGTAAGGGTTATGGTTAGGTTAATGGATAGGGTTTGAGCTAGGGTTACAACTAGCCTTATTGTAACAATTAGTGATAGGGTTAGAGTTAGATTTAGGGTTAAAGCTAGGGTTAGGGCTCAGAATTGGGCTAGGATGTGGGTTAAGTCAGGCCTAGGGTTGGGGTTACGGCTAATGTAAGTTCTAGGTTTATGTTTAGGGCTAATTTTAGTCTTAGGGGTTATGACTAGGTCTAGTGTTAGGTTTAGGGTGATGTTTAGACCTAGGGTTAGTGTTAAGGTCAGAGTCAGGGTGAGGGTTAGTTTTAGGGTTTGGCTTTATCCTTGAATCAATCCTAGGGTTAGGGCTAGGTATAGGATTAGGGCTTGGTTTATGTTAAGGATTAGGGTTAGGTCTATGTCTCGGTTTTGTTTTAGAGCTAAGGCTACGATTAGGGCTAGTTTTAGGATTTGCCTTAGGGTTAGGGCTAGGTTTAGGTTTAGACTTAGGCTAATTGTTAGGGTTAGATTTAGAGTTAGGGTTAGATCTAAGATTATGGCCAGGGATATGAATAGGGCTATGGTTAGACCTAAGGTTCAGGCTAGGGTTAGACTTCCAGTAAAATATAGAGTTAGAACTAGAGTTAGGGCTAGGGTTAGGGTTACGGTTAGGCATAAGGATAGGACCATATTAGGGCTAAGATTGGTTCTATGGTTACTGTTAGGTTTCGGCCTAATGTTAGGGTTAGGGTTATAATTAAGTCTGTGATTAGGGCTAGGATATGGACTAGGGTTTTTGCAGGGGTTACTGGCTAGGATAATGGCTAGGGCTAGAGTCATGTCTAGGGTTAAGGTTAGGGATAGTTTTAAGGTTAGGATTATGGCTAAGTCTAGTTTAAGAGTTAGGTATAGGGTAATAATCAGGTTTAGAGCTAGGGGAATTATTAATGTCAGAGTCAATTTTGGGCTTTGGTTTAGGTTTGAGTTTAGGGTTAGGCCTCGAATTAACATTAACATTAGCATTAGTGTAATGATAAAGTTAGGTTTAGGGTTCAGGTTAGGTTTAGGTTAATTGACAGTTTCTGGGATAGTGAGGTTACATTAGCGTAAAGGTAGTGTTTAGGGTAATGAATACAGCTAGAGTTAAGGTTATAGGTAGGGTTATGATTAGGATTAGGTCTTGAGTTAGGGTTAGGGTGAGGGTTAGAACTAGAGTTAGGTTTAGGGTTATGTTTAGCATAAGGGTTAGGTTCTGAGCTAATGTTAAGGCTAGGCTGCGAGTTAGCTTCAGTGTTAGGTCTAGGGATAGGATTACCAAAGGTTTTTGGTTAGAGTTAGGATAAGAGTTAGACCTAGGATTAGTGGTAGGGTCAGTATAAGGGTCAGAAATAGGGTAAGAATTTGTGATAGGTTTAGAGCTAGAATGAGAGCTAGGGTTAGGGCTATTAATAGAGTTAGGGTTTTGGTTAGCCTACATATTAGGGATACATCTAGTGTTACCATTTGGTTTAGAATTTTGCTTAGTGTAAGGGATTGGTTTAGAGCTACGTTTAGGGCCATGGTTAGGGTTACAGTTAGGATTAAATCTAGGTTTAGGGCTAGTATTTGTGTTAAGGTTAGGGATAGGATTAGGGCCTCGGCTAATGTAAGAACTAGGGTTAAAATCAGTTAGTTTTAGTGTTAGGGTTAGATTTAAGTTTAGGATGATATTTATAGCTAGGGTTTGTGTTAGGATAAGAGTCAGGACAGGGTTCGTTTTAGGGTTAGGAATCAGACTCGAATTATTGTGAGGGTTATTCTTAGCATTCGGTTTAAGGTGAGTGCGGTGTTTAGAGGTAGGTTGAGTGTTAGGATATGAGTCAGGGTCAGTGTTAGTTTTAAAGTTAGTGTTAGAACATGAATTAGGGCTAGAGATAGGTCTAGGTTTAGTGTTAGGGTTTGATTTAAGTTAATGTTTCAGGTTTGGGCTATTGCTTGGTTTTAGTTTAGTCCTAAGATTAGGTTTAAGGATACTGTAAGTGTTAAGCTTACGCTTAGGGTTAGGGTTAGATTTGGAGTTACGGTTAGATCTAGGGTTAGGACTGGTACTAAGGATAGGGATAGTGTTATTGTAAAGATAGGATTAGAACTAGGGATAGGTATAGGGCGAGAGTTAGAGTTAGTCTTAGGGCTAGGGTTAGTGTTAGGGTTAGAAATAGGGCTAAATTAGTGCTAGGATTAGGGCTAGGTTTATTGTTTGGCTTAAGCCTAGAGTTAGGGTTAGGATTAAGGTTAAGCTTAGGGTAAGAGATGGCATTATTGCTAGGTATAGACGTAGGGTGAGGGTTACAATTTGGGTTAGGGTAAGGGATACATTTGGGTTATGATTAAAGCTAGGTTTAGGGCTAGGATGAGGGCTAGAGTTTGTTTTAGGTTTAGGACTAGGATTAGGCCTAGGGCTAATTTCACTTCCAGAATTATGGTGAAAGTTAATTTTAGGGTTTGGATTATGGCTACGTTTAGGGTAAGGCTTAGGTTTAGGTTTATGTTCAACTTTAGTGCAAGGGGGATTATTAGGGTCAATGTCAGGGATAGGGTTTGGGATAGGTTAAGGTTTAAAGATAGGACTTGAATTAGTGTTAGTGTTAGGGTTAGGGTAATGGTAGGTTTAGGTTTAGATTCGAGTTAGGTTCAGGGTAATAAATTGGGTTAAAATGAGGGATAGTTTTAGGTTCATGCCTATGGTTAGCATTAGGGTTATTGTTTGGGATAAGGTAATGGATAGAGATAGAGATCGTTTTATGGCTAGGTTTATGGTTATGAATAAGGCTAGGGTTAAAGCTAGGATTAGGGCTAGGTTTTGGGTTAAATTAGTAATAGGGTTAGGGTTAGGGCTAATATAAGTACTAGGACGATTTTTAGGGCTAGTTTTAGGGTTTTAGGGCTAGAGTTAAGGTTAGGGTTAGGTTTAGGGTTAGGGTGATGTTTAGAGCTAGTAGTGTTAGGATCAGTGTCAGTTTCAGTGTTAATTTAAGGTTTTGGCTTACAACTCATATTAGGGCTAAGGTTAGGCCTAGGTTTAAGGTTTGGGTTTGGTTTAGGTTAAGGGTTAGGGTTATAGTTATAGCTAGGTTTTGTTTTAGAACTACAGCTAGGAATAGGGCTAGTTTTAGGATTAGTGTTATGGTTTGGGCTACTGTTTGGGTTTGGCTTAGACTTTGGGTTAGGGCTCTATTTAAAGTTAAGTTTTGTCTAAGTTTAGTGCTAGCGCAAAGAATAGGACAGTGTTAGGGCTAGGGTTAGGGTTATGGTAAGGGATGGGGTTAGAATAAGTGAAAGGCCTAATATGAGAGTTAGAGTTAGTCTTAGTACTAGGGTTAGGGATAGGGCTAAATTAGGGCTAAGTTTAGGGCTAGGGTTAGTGTCAGGGTTAGGCCTAGAGTTTGGGTTAAGATTGTAATTAAGGCTATGTTTAGAGCTAGGATAATGGCTAGTGTTTATGTTAGCATTATGGCTAGAATTATGGCTAGAGCTAATGTCAGGTCTAGGGTTACATTTAGGGATAGATTTAGGGAAATGTTAACAGCTAGGTCTATTGTAAGGGTTAGGTATAGGGTAGGGT
>NW_026007364.1:40710-49995 GCF_001458135.2 Marmota marmota marmota
GAGAGCCCTTTAGCAGAAAACAGAGAAATATGCATGAACTGAAATACCACCTCAATTATTTGGTCATATTTCTTTGATACTGCATAGAATTCATCTGATAGCTTAGCCCCCTAGGCTCCCCACTTATGGGACTTCTAGGAACAACAGTTTTTCAAAAAAGTTAGGCTCTGTATTAAGGATAGTGATCAGGCTAGTGGTAGAGCTAGTATTAGGACTAGAGTTAGTTTTGTTGAAATTTCTTTGATTCTGGACAGGATTCATTTTTCTCCTACTCTTACTATACTCCACATGTTTGGGCCTCCTAGGTTCAATGATTCACTGTAAGGAAAGGTTTGTATTTTGAAGTTTCAGTTCATTTTGTCCTATACAGGAAAATGGAAATGGAGCTGGAAATCAAACAGCATTGGTACTAGCTGCTTCAAACTTCACACTCCATCAATTCTCTGTGATCAATCTCTGGTTTGTTTTTGTGACAAAAAAACAAACTTATGCCTAAGCTGAAACATGCAAAAACAACTTTATCCAAGAGTCCTTTTGAAGATATCAGAGAAATATTCATGTTCTGATATACTTCATCAATTTTTGGACAGATTTCTTTGATACTGTGCAGCATTCATCCCTTAGCTTGCCTAACTAGGCTGCCCACGTTTGGAAATTCTACAGCCAAAGGTTCATAAAAAAGTAAGGGTTATATGGAAGAGCTAGGGTTAGAGCTAGTGTTAGGGTTAGAGTTATTTTTATTCAAAATTCTTTGATACTTGGAAGGATTTATCTTTTAGCTTACTCTGTTCCCCAGGCTTATGCCTTCTCCCTTCACTGGTTCACTGTCAGCAACATTTTGTATTTTAAGATTTCACTTAATTTTGACCTATACGAGAAAGTTAATGGAGTTGAAAATCAAACAGGGTTTGTGCTAGCTGCTTGAAACTACACATACTCCATCAGTTCTCTGTAGGGACTTTAGTATGTTTCTTGTAATATTAGGTCTATGCTTAAGCATGCAAAAACAACTTAATCTGAGAGCCCTTTAGGAGAAATCAGGAAAATATGCATGTACTGAAATACCTTACATATTTACTTGCCAGATTTGTTTGATGTGTAGGATTCATCACTTAGCTTGCCCCTCAACACTCCCCAAGGGTGAGAATTCTAGGGTCAATGGTTCTCTAATCAGGTTATGGTTAATGTTAGGTTTAGTGTTACGGCTATGGCTAGGGTTAGAAGAGATTTTTTGGGTGAGAGTTAGTTTTGTTCAATTTTTTTTTGATACTGGGCAGCAGTCATTTATTATCTAGCCTAAGTATACTTCCAAGTTATGTTCTTCTCAATTCAATGGTTCACTATCATGAACACATTGCATTTTTAGGTTTCACTTTATTTTGTCACCTATGGGTAAATGGAAATGGAGGTGGAAATCAAACAGGCAGCCCTTCCCTAATCCTAACCCTAAACCTAACTATAAAAATAGCCCTAAACCTAGGCCTAAGCCTAACACTAAGCCTAGAACTATTCCTAGCCCTAATTTAGCCATAACTCTAACCCAAACTCTAGCCCTAAGACTAACTCAAACTCTTGCCATAGCCCTATTCCTAGCTCTAAACCTATCCTTTACCATGACCCAAACACTATCCTTAATCTTAGCTCTAACATTAGCCATAACCCTAACCCTAGAATTAACCATAACACAAAATCTACTCCCAAGCCTAAACTCACCTGATCAGTAGCAATAATACTAATGCTAATCATAAAACTACCCTTAACTTTAGCTTTAGTCCTAAAACAAAACTGAGCTATAGGACTAACCCTAACCTTTAACCTAAACAAAATTCTAACCCTACATCTACCCCTAAGCCTACCCTAAATTTAAGTCCTATCCCTAACCATAAAATGAACCATGACCCTGACTCGGACCCTAACACTAACCCTAGTTAAAAACATCACACTAAACCTAAAACTAATCCTAAAACTAGACAAAATCCTAAATGTAACCCTAAAACTAGCCCTAGTTTTAACCTTAGTTCTTACATTACCGTATACCTAAGAAGAGCCCTAATGTAACCCAAAACATAGCCATAATCCAAGACCCAACCCTAGATTTAACCATAACTCAAATCCTAAACCTTGCCCTAATCCTTACCCTAAACCTAACCCTAAGTTTAATCCTTGCACTAAACCTACACCTAACCCTACTCCTAGCCCTAACTCTACCCTTAAACCTAGCCCTAACCCTAGCTCTAACCCTATCCATTACCCAAACCCTAACCAAAATCCTAATGCTAATCCTTAGCCTGAACCTAGCACTATCATGAAACCTAAACTATTCATTACCCTAAACCTAACCTGAACCCTTACCCTAAAAATATCATTACCCTTACTGAAACCTTAAACTGAATGCTAACTCAAGCCCTAATACTAACACTAAACCAAAACCTAACTATAACCCTAACCCTGACACTAACCCTAATCCTAACAATAACCCTAAAATTAACACTGAACCTAACACGAATGCTAACACTACCAGTAACCATAAACCTAAACCTAACACTAACACTAATGCTAACCCTATCCCTAACCCTAATCTTAACCCTAAATTTAAACATAACACTAAACCTAACCCTAACACTAACCCTAACCATAACCATAATCCTAATCCTAACACTAACCCTAACACAAAATTTAACCCTAACCCTAACTCAAACACTAAGGCTAAACCTAACACTAAAACTAAACCCAACACTAATTCTAACACTAACACTAACACTAACTCGAACCCAAACCTAACACTAACACTAAACCAAACCCAAAATCTAACACAAACCCTAACCATAACCCAAAACATAACCCTAACCCTAACCCTAACTCTAAAGTTAATCCTATCGTTTTCCCAACCTTAACACTAACCACAATCCTGACACAAACCCTAATACAAAACATAACACTAAACCTAAACCTAACCCAACCCTAAACCTAATATAAACACTAACACATCTTTAACACAAACACCAATCCTAATCCTAACCCTAACACTAAAACTAACCGAATCCCTAACCCTAACCACAATTTTATCTGAAAACCTAAACCTAACCTAACCCTAACTCTTACACAAAACCTAACCCTAACCTAAACATAACCCTAACACAAATCCTAGTTCCTTCTCTAACACTAACCCTAAGCCTAACTCTAATCCTAACCTAACCTTAACCCAAACACAAACCCTAACTCAAACCATAACCTTAACCCTAAGCTAACCCTAATGCTAACTCTTACCTAACTCTAACCCTAATCCTAAACCTAACACTAACCATAAACGTAACCCTAACACGAACCATAAACCAAACCATACCACTAAGCCTAACGCACAACAAAAGTCTATCCATAAACCTAACACTAACCTAAAACTAACCCTATTTCCAATCCCAACAGAAATTCTAACCCTAAACCTAACTTTAACCCTAACCCTAACCGTAACCCTAATTTAACCCTAAACCTAAAACTAACCCTAATCCAACTGCTAACAATAACCATAACCATTACCATAAACCCAACATGAACCCTAACCCTAACCCTAAACATAACACTAACCCTAACCCCAACACTAAACCTAAAACTAAGCATAACCGTAACCCAAACACTAATGCTACACCTAACCCTAACCATAACACTACCTCTAACCCTAATCCTAATCTTAAACTTAAAACTAACAGTAACCCTAACCCTAACATGAACTGTAACCATAACCTTAATCCTAACCTAACCCTAACCCTAAACTTAACCCTAACACTAGTCCTATCGCTAACACTAACCCTAACCCTTAAACTAACCCTAATCTTATCCCTAACCCTAACCTAACCCTAACCCTAACCCTAACATAAAACGTAACCCTATCCTAAACATAAACCTAACACAAATCCTAATGCCCCCAACACTAAACCTAAGCCTAAATGTAACCCTAATGTAACCCTAACCCAAACACAAACCATAACCCTAAACCTAAGCTAACCCTAATGCTAAAACTTACCTTACCCTAATGCTTATCCTAAACCTAACACTAACCCTAACACTAACCATAATCGTAACCCTAACATGCACCATAAATCTAACCATACTACTAAGCCTAACCCTCACCAAAAGACTATCTCTAAACCTAACACAAACCTAAAACTAACTCTATTCCTAATACTAACAGAAATCCTAAACCAAACCCTAAATTTAACCCTAACAATAACCCTAACCTTAATTTAACCATAAACCTAACACTAAACCTAATCCTACTCCTAACAATAACCATAACCCTAAACCTAATCCTAACACTCACCCTAGCCCTAACCCTAAACCTGACACTAATCCTAACCCTAACAATAACACTAAGCCTAAATCTAAGTATATACCAACCCAAACACTAATGCTGACCTTCAACGTAACCCTAAGACTAACACAAACCTTAACCCTAACCAAACCTAACCCTAAACCAAACACTAACAATAAGCCTAAACCTAACATGAACCCTAACACTAACCCTAACACTAACCTAACCCTAACACTATCACTAACACTAATATTAACCCTAACCCAAACCCTAACCTACACTAACCTAACCCAACCCTAACCCTAATCCTAACTGTAACCGTAACCCTAAACATAACCATAACCATAATCCTAAAACAAACCCTAACCCTTACCATACAACTAATACTAACCCTAACCCTAATTTTACACTAACATTAATTCTAACCATAACCCTAAACCTAACCTAAACCTTAACCTAACCCTAAGCATAAACCTAATCCTAACACTAAATTCAACCCTAAACCTAACTCTAAACCTAACCGTAACCCTGACCATAACAGAAACCCTATATCTAACCATAACGATACCGTCACCTAACCTTAACCCTAAACCTAACCTAACACTAACACTAATCCTAATCCTAAACCTATCACTAACTCTAACCCTACCACTAACCCTATGCTAAACCTGACCCTAACTGTAACACTTACCATAACTATAACCCTATCTCTATCACTAACACTAATCCTTATCCTAATCCTAAAACTAACCTTAACCCTAACCCTATCACGTACCCTAACAGTAACCATAACACCAACCTAACACTAACCCTAACTCTTGCCCAAAACCTAATACTATCAGTAACCCTAACCTTAAGACTATACCTTACACTAACCTGAAACCTAACACTCTAACACGAACTCTAATCCTAAACCTAACACTAACCATAACACTAACCCTAACACTAAGCCTAACACTTACCCTAAACCTAACCCTAATACCAATCCTAAAACTAACCCTTTAGGTTAGTTTAACCCTAATCCTAAGAATAACCTCACCCTAATCTTAACCCTAAACCAAACACTAACCCTAACACTTACCCTAATATTAAATCTAAAACTAAGTGTAACCCTAACCCAAAATTAACACTGAACATAACCCTAACCCTAACACTACCTCTAACCCTAATCCTAACCCTAAACCTAACACTAACAGTAACACTAACCCTAACCCTAACATGAACAATAACCGTAACCCTAATCCTAACCTAACCCTAACCCTAACCTTAACCCTAAGACTAGTACTATCCCTAACACTAACCCTAACTCTTAAACTAACCCTAATCTTAACCCTAACCCTAATCTAACCCTAACCCTAGAAATGAACCTAACACTAACACTAATTCTACCCATAACCCTAAAACTAACCTTAATCCTAAACCTAACCCTAATACTAACACTAATCGTAATCTTAATCCTAACCCTAATCTAAGTCTAACCATAACACTGAACCTAATACTAACCCTAATTCTACCCATAACCCTAAATCTAACCCTAATCCTAAACCTAAACCTAACCCTAACACTAATCCTAACTGTAATGTTAACCCTAACCCTAACCCTAACACAAAACCTGACCAAAAACATAACTCTAACAAAAACCTTAACACTAACCCTAACCCTTTCCTAAACCTAACCATAAACCTAAACCTAACACTAAACCTAACTCTAACACGAACCCAAACACTAACCGTAACCCAAACCCAAACCCTGTAACTTACACTAAGCCTAAGCATAACCCTATACCTAACACTAACCGTAATACTAAACCTAAGTCTAATTTTAACCCTAACTCTAACCCTAGTCCTAACCGTAACCCTAACACTAAACCTAACCCTAACACAAACCTTTACCCGAACCCTAACGCTAACTCTAACACTAATCCTAACCCTACACCTAACTCTAAAATGAACCCTAATGATAACCCTTATTCTAACCCTAACCTTTACACTAACACTAACCCTAATTTTAACCCTAATCATAACAATAATTCTAACCCTATCTATAACCGTAATACTAACCCTAACCCTAAACCTATCTCTAACCTTAACAGTATCCCTAAACTGATCATAACCCTAACACTAACCCTAACCATAAATCTAACTTTAACCCTAAAGGATCCCTAACTCTAAACTTACCACTAACCCTAACCATAATCCAAACTATAACCCTAACCCTAACCCTAAACCTATCCCTAACCCTAACACTAATATTAACACTAACCCTAACCCTAACCCTAAACTTAACCCTAAATCTAACACCAACCCTAAACTTAAACCTAACCCAAATTTTAACACTAACACTAACTCTAACCCTAACCCTAAAAGAAATATTAACTAAAACCATAGTGCTTACCCTAACCTAACTCAAACCCTAACCTTTACTTAACTCTAACTCTAACCCAAACATTAACCCTAACCATAAACCTAACTCTAATCCTAACCCTGAACCTAAACGAAAACCTAACCTAACCGTAGCACTAACACTAAAAATCTAACTGTAACCTAATTCTATACTTAACGTTTATCCTATCCCTAATGCTAACCCTAACCCTAAAACGAACCTAAACCTGACCCTAACCCTAACCCTAACATTAAACCCAACCCTAACCCTAACTCTAAACAAAATGCTAATCCTAACCCTAATTCTAACCCTAACAATAAACCTAACCCTAACCTTAACACTAATCCTAACACTAACCTTAACCCTAAACTTAACAGGAACCCAAACCCTAACCATACCACTAACCCTAAACTTAAACCAAACTCTAAACCTAACCCTACAACTAACACTAAACCTAACCCCATTCCTAACACTAACACTAACACCATCCCTAACCCTAACCCTAACACTAACACTGACACTAACTCTAACCCTTACCTTAACACAAACCCTAACCTAAACCATAACCCTGACCCTAACAAAACCCGAACCCTAAACCTTACCCAAACTTAAAACTAAACCTAACACTAACCATAACCCTAAACCTAACACTAACCCTAAACCCAACTGTAAACATAATCCTAACACAAAACCTCACCCTAACACTAACACTAAAGCTAACCCTAACCCTAACATTAACTCTAACCCTAAC
The DNA here is from genome assembly GCF_001458135.2 of Marmota marmota marmota. NCBI lineage: Eukaryota > Metazoa > Chordata > Mammalia > Rodentia > Sciuridae > Marmota > Marmota marmota. The sequence goes on from NW_026007364.1 coordinate 48,150, forward strand.
CCAAAATCTATCCCTAACACTAACACATAACCTAACACTAACACTAATATTAACTCTAAAGCTAATCCTAACCCTAACCCTAAATCTAACATTAACCCTAAATCTAAGGATTACACTAAACCTAACCATAACCGTAACACAAATCCTAAACCTAATCCTAACTGTAACCCTAAATCTAATCCTAACCATAACATTAACCCTAACCCTAAACCTAAACCTAACCCTAACACTAAACTCAACCCTCACCTTAACCATAAAATTAACCCTAACTTTAACCATAACCCTTACCTAACCCTAAACCTAAACCTATCCATAACAGTAACCCTAACCCTAACACTAACACTAAACTTACACCTAAACCTAAACCAAATCCTAACACTAATCCTAATCCTAACTGAAACCCTAACAATAAAACTAACAATAACCCTACCCATAACCCTAAAAGAAACCCTAAACCTAACACTAAACCTAACTCTATGCCTAATCCTAACCGTAACTCTAACCCTACCCCTAAACTTAACACAAAACCTATCCATAACACTAACCCTAAAACGAACCCCAACCCTAACCTTAACAATAACCCTAACCTTATTACTAAAACTATCCCTAAACCTAATCTGAAACCTATACCTAACCCTAACACTAAACCTAACCCTAACCCCAACCGTAACCCTAAAACTAACACTAACCCAACCCCTAAACCTAATCCTAACCCTTACCCTAATACTAACCCTAAACCTTACCATAGCCCTAACACTAAACCTAAATCTAACCATAAACCGAAACCTAACACTAAACCTAACACTAACCCTAACCGTAAACATGAACCTATCCCTAAACCTAACCCTAACCATGGAACTAAACCTAACCTAATACTAACCCTGACATTAACTGTAACCCATTTCATAACCCTGAACCTAACCTAACCCTAATCCTAACTATAGTCCTAACCCTAAACTTAACCCTATCTCTAAGACGAACACTGACACTAACCCTAACTCTAAACCTAACCCTAACCCTAACACGAAACCTCACCCTAACTCTTTCATTAAAGCTAACCCTAACTCTAAACCTTACTTTAACACTAACCCTAACCCTAACACTAACACTATCTCTAACTCTAACTCTAACACAAACACTAAAAGTAATACTAATCCTAACCCAAACCCCCAATCCTAACTGTAACCCTAATGATTACAGTAACCCTAATCCTAACACAAATCCTAACCCTAACACTAACCCTAAATCTAGCCCTAACCTTAACATTAACCCTAAACCTAACACTAACAGCAACCCTAACCTTTACTCTAATGCTAACCCTAACTTTAATTCTAAACCTTACCTAAACCTAACCCTAAATCTATACATAACAGTAACCCTAAACATAACCCTAACCCCAACCATTACCCCCTCATGCACCCTAACCTTAACACTAACCCTAAACCTAAACCTCACCCTAACTTTAACAGTAACCCTAACCCTAACCAAAACCCTTACCCTAAAATGAACTGTAACACTACGCATAACCCTAAAACTAATCCTAAACATAACCCTAAACTTAACTCTAACCTTATCGATAATCATAACTCTATTTTTTTAATTTATTTTTTATTGGTTGTTCAAAACATTATAAAGCCTTGTCATATCATATTTCATACATTAGATTCGAGTTGGTTATAAACTCCCAATTTTACCCCAAATACAGATTGCAGAATCACATCGGTTACACATCCACATTTTTACATAATGCCCTATTAGTAACTGTTGTATTCTGGTACCTTTCCTATCCTCTACTATCCCCCCTCCCTCCCCTCCCATCTTCTCTCTCTACCCCATCCACTGTAAT
>NW_026007364.1:52400-58124 GCF_001458135.2 Marmota marmota marmota
CCAGCACTTGTTGTTGTTTGACTTCATAATGGCTGCCAATCTTACTGGAGTGAGATGGTATCTTAGGGTGGTTTTGATTTGCATTTCTCTGACTGCTAGAGATGGTGAGCATTTTTTCATGTACTTGTTGATTGATTGTATGTCCTCCTCTGAGAAGTGTCTGTTCAGGTCTTTGGCCCATTTGTTGATTGAGTTATTTGTTTTCTTATTGTTTAATTTTTTGAGTTCTTTGTATACTCTGGATATTAGGGCTCTATCTGAAGTGTGAGGAGTAAAAATTTGTTCCCATGATGTAGGCTCCCTATCTACCTCTTTTATTTTTTCTCTTACTGAGAGAAAACTTTTCACTTTAAGTAAGTCCCATTTGTTGATTCTTGTTATCAACTTTTGTGCTATGGGTGTGCTATTAAGGAATTTGGAGCCCGACCCTACAATATGTAGATCAGAGCCAACTTTTTTTCTATCAGACGCCGAGTCTCTGATTTGATATCTAGCTCCTTGATCCACTTTGAGTTAACTTTTGTGCATGGCGAGAGGAGGGGATTCAGTTTCATTTTGTTGCATATGGATTTCCAGTTTTCCCAGCACCATTTGTTGAAGATGCTATCCTTCCTCCATTGCATGCTTTTAGCTCCTTTATCAAATATAAGATAGTTGTAGCTTTGTGGATTAGTCTCTGTGTCCTCTATTCTGTACCATTGGTCCACCCTCCTGTTTTGGTACCAGTACCATGCTGTTTTTGTTACTATTGCTCTGTAATATAATTTTAAATCTGGTATCGCTATACCGCCTGATTTGCACTTCCTGCTTAGAATTGCTTTTGCTATTCTGGGTCATTTATTTTTCCATATGAATTTCATGATTGCTTTATCTATTTCTACAAGAAATGCCATTGGGATTTTGATTGGCATTGCATTAAACCTATAGAGAACTTTTGGTAATATCCCCATTTTGATGATGTTAGTTCTGCCTATCCATGAACAGGGTATATTTTTCCATTTTCTAAGATATTCTTCTACTTCTCTTTTTAGGGTTTTGTAGTTTTCATTGTATAAATCTTCACCTCTTTTGTTAGGTTGATTCCCAAGTATTTAGTTCTAAGACTAAAACTAAACCTAGCCCTAACCTGAAAAAAAAAAACCTAACACTAACACTAAACCTAACCCTAATACCAACCATAAACCTAACCCTAAAACTAACACTAACCCAAACCCTAAAAATAAACCTAATCCTTATCCAAACACTAACCTTAACCCTAACCCAAGGCCTAACACTAAACCTAACCCTAACTATAAACAGAACCCTAACACTAAACCTAACACTAAACCTAACCCTAACTCTAAACCTATTCCTAAACCTAACAATAACCGTAGCCCTAAACCTAAGCATCACCCTAACGCTAACATAAATTGTAACCCACAACATAACCCTAACCCTAACCTAAACCTAATACTAACCTTAGCCCTAATCCTAAATCTAATCCTATTACTCAAATGAAAACTGACACTAACACTAACACTAACACTAACACTAAACATAACCCCAACCCTAACCACATCACAAACCCTAACCAAACCTTAATGCTAAACCTAACACTAACACTAACACTAACCCTCACACTAATCCTAACTTTAACTAACCCTAATTTTAACAATAACTCTAACCATAACCCTAACTCTAACTATAACACAATCCCTAACTCTGAGTATAACCCTAACACAAACCATAACCCAAACCCTAACACTAACGCTAACACTAATCTTAAACTGACACCTAATTCTAAAACTAATCCTAACCATAAATCTAACCCTAACACTAAAGCTAAACCTAAAACTAAGTATAACACTTAACCTAACCCTAATCCTAACCCTAACACTAACCATTACACTAACCAGAAACCTAATCTTAACCCTAACCCTAAACTTAAACCTAAGCCTATCTAAAACTAAAACAAACTGTAACCCCAAACCTAACACTAACCATAACGTGAATCCTAACCCTAACAATAACACTAACCCTAACCCTAAACCTAAAACTAACCCTAACCCTGCCCGTAACACTAATCCTAAGCCTGGCCCTAACCCTAACACTATTCTTTATCCTATCCCTAACCCTAACACTAACCCTAACCCTAACCCTAACCCTAACACTAACACTAACACTAACCATAACTTTAACCCTAACTCTACACTAGTCCTAAATCTAAACCTGACCCTAAACCTAACACTACCCTAACCATAACCCTAATCCTAACCCTAACACAAACCCTAACAATAACACTAACCCCAAAACTAACCCTCACCCTAACCCTAAACACTAACTCTAACCTTAACCCTAACACTTTCCCTAACACTAACCCTAACCCTAACACTAACCCTAAACCTAAACCTAACCCTTTCCCTAACCCTAACAATAACCTTAAACCTAACCCTAAACCTAATACTAAAACTAACCCTAACCCTAACACAATCCCCAACCCTAACAAAAACCATAATCTGAACCCTAACACTAACCCTAACACTAACCTTAAACCTATACCTAACTGTAAAACTAGCCATAAACATAATCCAAACCCCAACCCTAACACTAACCCTAACCCTAAAATTAACGCTAATCCTAACCTGAACCCTAATATTAAAACAAACCCTAAACCTAACCCTAATACTAAACATAAACCTAACCCTAACATTAAAACTAACAATAAGCCTAACAGTAACCCAAACACAAAACCTAACCCTAACCCTAACACTACCCTAACCATAAACCTAAACCTAGCCATAACCATAAACCTAACTCTAAAACTAACCCCAAACCTAATCCTACAACTAAAACTAACACTAACCCTAACCCTAAACCTAACCCTAATCATAACCATTACCCTAACACTAACCCTAACACTAACACTAACACAAACCTAACCCTAAACCTAACACTAACCCTAACCCTAACCCTAAAATAACCCAGACCCCAAACCTAACCCTAAACTTTACTGTAACCCTAGCCCTAAACCTAACACTAATCCTAACCCTAACACAAACCCTAACCCTAACCCTAACCCAAATACTAAAGCTTACTTTAACCCTATCACTGAACATAACCCTAATCCTAAACCTACACTAACCCTAACTCTAACCCTAATCCTATCTCTAACACTAACCATAATTCTAATACTAAAAATAACCCCAAACCTCACCCTAAATGTAACCCTAATCTTAACTAACTCTAAACCTAACCATAAACCTAAATCTAACCCTAACCCAAACACTAAATTTAAACCTAAGCCTAAACCTATCCCTAACATATCCCTAACCCTAGCCCTAATCCTAAACCTAAGACTAACCAAACACTAACCCTAACCATAAAACTAATGATATCACAAACTCTAACCTTAAAATTAACCCTAAACATTACCAATAACCTAAAACTTAATCTAACCATAACCGTAGCACTAAGTCTATCTCTAAACATAGCCTTAACGTAACCCTTACCCTAAGACAAACTGCAATTTAAACCCTAACCCTAACCCTAAAATAACCTAACCCTAACCCTTACCTAACCCTAAATCTAAACCTAACACTAACCCTAACACTAAAACTAACCCAAATCTTAACACTAACCCTTATCCCTACCCTAATCGTATCATGAAACCTAACGCTAAACCTAACCTTACACCTAACACTAACCTTAATGGTAAATCTAACACTAACCCTAAACCTAAGACTAACCCTAATTCTAACCGTTACTGTAAACCCACCCTAACCCTAAGCCTAACCCTCACTCTAAACCTATCCCTAACCCTAACCCTAACCCTAATGCTAAATCTAAATGTAAGACTAACCTTTACCCTAACCCTAAACCTAAACTTAATCCTAACTGTAACCAGAACCCTAAACCTCACCCTTACCTAAACATAACCCTACCTTAACAATAACCCAATCCTTATCCTAACGCAAACCCTAACTCTAACCTTCACCCTAACCCTAACCCAAAACTAACACTACCCTAACCCAAGCCTAACTCTATCTCTAAATCTAACTATAACCCTAACTCAAACACTAACGTTAACCCTTACCCTAACCCTAACATTAACATTAACTCTAACAATAAATGTAAACCTAAATATAACTTTCACCCTAACCCTTAACCTAACACGAACCCTAATCCTAACCATAACCCTAACCATAACACTAAACTAACAGTAAACCAAATCTTAACCCTTACCTTTACCCTAACACTAACCCTAACCCTAACCATAACACTAACACTAACTCTAACCCTAACTCAAGCCCTATTCCAAGCCATAAAACAAGGTTTAACCCTAAACCTAACACTAATTCTATAGGTAATCCTAACACTAACCCTAAACCTAACTCTAACCCTTACCCAAAAACTAGTCCTAACCCTATCCTTAAGCCTAACATAACACTAACCCTAACCTTAATCCAAAACCTAATCTTATCTCTAAAACTAACCTTAACCCAAACATTATCTCTAACTCTAACCCAAATCCTAACCACAACCCTAACACTAACCATACCCTAAACCTAACCCTAATTTTAACACTAACCCTAACCAAAAAAAAAAAAAAAAACTAACCATAATACTAACCCTAAAACTATCCCTAACCATAAACCTAAACTTAACCCAAACACTAATACTAATCCTAATTCTAACCCTAACACTAACACTAAACTTAACCCTAACCTTAACTCTAACCCTAACTCTAAGCCTAACCCTAAACCTAACCCTAAACCTAACCCTAAACCTAACCCTTACCCTAACTGAAATCCTGTCACTAACACTAGCCCTAACCCTGACCTAACCCTAACCCTAACCCTGAACCTCACACTAACACTAACCCTAACCATAACACTATCCGAACACTGAAACTAAACCTAACTCTAAGTCTTCCCCTCAACCTAAACTTAACAATAACCCTTAACCTAATGCAATCATGAACTGTAACCCTAACCCAAACCTGAACCTAATGCTAACACTAAAATTTATTGTAACACTAACCCTTACCCTAACACAAACCCTAAACCAAATATTAACCATAAAGTAACCCTAACCCTATACTTAACCCCAAGCACAAATCTAAACCTAAAGCTAAACCTAACCCTGACACTAACCCTAAGCCTCACCCTAACCTAATTCGAAACCTAACACTAACCTTAACCCTAACACCAACCCTTAACCTAATTCTAATCTTAACCCAAACAGTAAAACTAACGTTAACCCTAACTCAAATGGTAACACTACACCTAACCATAACCCTAACCCTAACACTAACTCTAACCGTAGCCCTAAAGCTAACCCTAACACTAACTTGAAACCTAAACTTAAACTAACACAAACCATAACCGTTACCCTAACACGAACCATAACACTAACCCTAACCATAACCCTAAACATAAACCTAAAGCTAACACTTTTTATAACCTTAACTGTAACACAAATCCTAATCCTAACCTTAATCCTAACCTAACCCTAACCCTAAACCTAACCCTAAATTTAACCCTAATCCTAACTCTTTAATATTAACCATTAAACCCAATCCCTAACACTAACCTTAACCCTGCCTAACCCTAACCTAACCCTAACCCTAAACCTTACGCTAACCCTAACTGTAACCATGACACTAAACATAATCCTAAATGTAACCCTAACACAAATCCTAACCCTAACCCTAACCCTAACCCTAACCCTAACCCTAACCCTAAC
>NW_026007364.1:67526-81146 GCF_001458135.2 Marmota marmota marmota
CCTAACCCTAACCCTAACACAAACCCTAACCTAACCCTAAACATAAACCTGTCCTAAACTTAACCGTAACTCTAACACTAACACTAACACTGACCCTAACACTAATCCTAACACTCACTTAATCCTAACCCTCAACTTAACACTAACCCTATCCCTAACCCTAACACTAACCCTTAACCTTATTATAACCAAAACCCAAACACTAACGCTAAACCTAACCTTAATTCTAAAACTAACCCTAACTCTTACCCTAACCCTAGCGCTACCTCTAACCCTATCCCTTACTCTAATCCAAATCCTCATCCTAATGCTACCCTAGTCCTAACCATAATTTTTAGTCTTCTCCAAACAATAACTCTATTACAAGTCCTAAACCTAGCCCTCATTATAGCTCTAACCCAAACGCTAACTCTGACCCTTATTCTGACTCTAACATTAACCCTAGATCTAAACCTGACCCTAACCCAAAAAGAACCCTAACACTACCTCTACTGGTAAACCTATGCCTAAACCTAACAGTAACAGTAGCACTAGACAAACCTAACTTTAAATAAAGTAATAAATCTAGCCCTATCCCTAAACCAAAACCTAGCACTAGTCCTAACAATAACTCTTATCCTAACATAAAGACTAAACCTCTCACAAGACCAAACGCTAGTCCTAATTGTGGCTCTAAACCAAAAACTAACCCTAACCCCACAATGACCCTTAATCTAATAGAAACCCTAGCTCTAAACCTTATCCTAAACCAAAACCTAACCCTAACACTAGACTTATCTATTACCCTTACCCCAAAACTAGCCATAACCATATCCCTTGCTCTTACATTACCCAAGCCCCAATGTTAGCCCTAAACATCACACAAAACTTAGCCCTTATCCTAGCCCTAAACCTAGCCCTAATCATAACTCTAACCATGAACTTAGGCTAACCCTTGCCCTATCCCTAACCCTAGCTCAAATTCTAATCCTTAGCCTAAAGATAACCCTAACCCTAAAACTAACACTAGCCTTGACTCAAAACGTAACACTCGCCCTAGACCTATCCCTAGCTAAAATGCTTACACTTACCCTAACCCTAACCCTAACATTAACTCTTGACTTGACCCTAACTCTAACCCTAAACCTAACATTAACCCTAGGCCTAACCCTAACATTAACCCTAATCCTAACCTTAACACTAGCCCTAACCTTAGTTCTAACCCTATCCATTACCCTAAAGAAATGCCTAACCCAAATGCTAACCCTAGACCTAATGATAACCCTATCATTAACACTAACCATATCCATTACCCTAAACCTAACCGGAACCATAAACCTAATTCTATCCATTATCCAAACCCTAACCTGAATCCACCACTAATTCAAGCATTAACACTAAATCTTAACCTAATCCAAACCCTATCGTGACCCTTAGCCTACACATAAACCTTACAATAGACATAGCAATAACCTAACACTAAAACTAATACTAACCATAAACCTAGACTTGACATTAGCGCTAGCCCTAATCCTAACTGTAGCCCTAACACAAACCCTCAGCTTAACCCTAAAACTAGCCTTAATCCTAACCCAAGCCCTAATACTAGCCCTAGCTCTAACTCAAAACCTCAGCCTAGCCCTAAACCTAGCCTTAATCAAAACCCGAACCCAAACCTAGCCCTAACCCTAATTCTAACTCTCGCCCTATCCCTAAACCTAGCTATAACCCCATCCCTTTCCCTAAACCTAACCCTATCACTAACACTAACACTAACACTAACCCTAACCCTAACACTAACCCTAGCTCTAATCCTATCCCTAATTTAGCCCTAACCTTAAAGCTACCACTAACCCTAGCCCTAAGACAAACTCTGACTCTCACCCTAGCCTTATTTCTAGTTCTAACCCTATCTGTTATCATAACCGTAACACTAGCTCTAACTTTAGCCCTAACCATAGCCCTAACCCTAAACCTAGATCTAACCATAACAATTAATATAAGATTTAACCTCACCTTACTACTAGCCCTAACACTATCGCTAATACCAAAACTAGTTGTAACCCTAGCCCTAGCTCTAAAACAAAACTGAGCCATAGCCCCAACCCTAACCCTAACCTAAACGTAACCCTACAACTGACACTAGCCCTATCCTTAATTCTTATCCTAACACTAACACAAACACAAATCCTAATCCTACACCTAACCTTAACACTCGCCCTAATTTGAGACCTATTCCTAATCCTAAAATTAACAGGATCCTTACTCTGATCTAACACTAACCCTATCTCTAATCAATCCCCCTAAACCTAAACCTAATATAAACACTAGACCTAGTCCTAATTCTAACCCTAATACTAGCCCTAATCGTAACCCTAGTTCTTACATTAGCCATTGTCCTACACTAGCCCTAACCTAACCCAAAACCTAGCCCTAATGGAAGCCCTAACCCTAGTTTTAATCATAGTCCTAACCCTATACTTAGCCCTAAAACTTAACCTAAACCTAACTCTAAAACTAAACCTTGTCCTAACCTGAAACCTAAACCAAACCATAGCCCTATTCCTAACCATAACACCAGCCCTCTGCCTAGATATAGTTTTATCCATTACACTAACCATAACCGTAAGCAAATTCTAATCCTAGGCCTAACTCTAACCATAGCCCTCACCTAACCATAATCCTAGTCCTAAATGTAGCTCTAATCCTATTCATTACCTGAACCATATCTTTAACCAAATTCTATCCCTAGGCCTAACTCTAACCCTATGCCTTACCCTAACACTCTCCATTATACTGAACCTAACCAGAACCAGAAACCTAACCTTATCCATTACCCTAACCCTAATGCTAATTTTAGCCCTAAATCTAAACCTTAACCTAATTCATACCCTAACCCTGACTCTGGCCCTAATAATACCCCTAGCTGTAAACCTGACCCTAACACTCAATGTAACCCTTACAATAGACTTGGCTATAAACCTAAACCTAAAACTATAACTAACCATAAGCCTAGAACTTACATTAGCCCTAGACCTAATTAGCCCTATCCCTAACACAAACCCTACACCTAATCCTAGCCCTAAGACTAGCCTTAATCCTAGTCCTAACATTAACCGGACCCCTAAGCCTAATTTTATCCCATTCCCTAGCCCAAAATGTAGCTGTAACATCATACCTTACCCTAACCCTAACCCTAACTCTAGGTCAAAACCTAACACTAACCCTAGGGCTAATCCTAGCTCTAATTTAACACTAATCCTAATACTAATCCTATTCCAAGATCTAAGACTAACTCTAACTCACGCCCTAGCCCTATCCAAAGTTCAAAACTTTTTCCTTACCATAACCCAAAACCTAGCACTACACCCTAGCCCCAACCCTAACTCTATCCATCACCCTAGCCCTAAACCTGATTGTAAAACCTAACTTTAAGCCCAAACCTCACCCTAACACTAGCCCTAAATCTAATGCTAATTGGAAGACTAGACCTAACCCTACCCTACCCCTAAAACAAAACTGAGCCATAATCCTAACCCTAACCCTTAACCTAAACCAAACACTAAACTTACACCTCTCCCTAAACTTAGCCCTATTTTGAGTCCTAACCCTAACTATAGAAATAACCCTGACCCCGAGTTGGACCCTAACAGTACTCCTAGCTCTAAACATTGCCATAACGCTAACCCTATAACTAGCCATAATCAGAAAACTAGTTCTTTCATTAGCTGTAGCCCTAATGCTAACACAAATTCTAGCCCTATTCTGAGCCCTTACTCTAACCCTAACACTACCTGTACCTCTAACCCATTCCTTACTCTGAGCCAAACCCTCATCCTAATGCTACTCTAGTCCTAATATTAATCCTTAGCCTACCCCAAACCCTAACTCTATTACTAGTCCTAAACCTAGGCTTAATTTTAGCTTTAACCTTAATCCTAACCCTGACCCTTATTCTGACCCTAACACTAACCCTAGATCTAAACCTGACCCTAACCCTAAACCAAACCCTAACACTACGCCTACTGGTAAACCTATACTTAAACCTAACACTAACACTAGCACTAGACCAAACCTAATTCCAAATAGAGTCATAAATCTAGCCTTAGGCCTAAACAAAAACCTACCACTAGCCCTAACAATAACCCTTAACCTAACGTAAAGACAAAACCTATCACTAGACCAAACGCTAGTCCTAACTGTGGCCCTAACCATAAAACTAACCCTAACCCAATGATGACCCTTAATCTACTAGAAATCCTAGCTCTAAACCTTATCCTAAAACCAAACCTAACCCTAACACTAGACATATCCATATCCCTGACCCTAACACTAGACATAATTATATCCCTAGCTCTTACATTACCCATAGCCCTAACGTTAGCCCTAAACATCACACAAAATCTAGCCCTTATCCTAGCCTTAAACCTAGCACTAATCATAACCCAAAACATAACCTTAGACCTAACCCTAATGCTAATGCTCACCCTAGGCCTAAACCTATCTCAAACTCTAATCCTTAGTCTAAACATATTCCTAACCCTAAACCTAACCCTAGCCCTTACTCAAACCCTAACACTCACCCTGGCCTAACCCTAGCTCAAATGCCTACACTTCCGTAAAACTAACCCTAACATTAATCCTAGGCCTAACCTTAACCCTAAACCTAAACCTAACCTTAAGCCTAGCCCTAACCTTAGCTCTAACCCTATCCATTACCCTAGAGATAAGCCTAACCCAAATGATATCCCTAGTCCAAATAATAACTATATCGCTAACATTAACCCTATCCATTACTCTAAACTGAACCAGAACCATAACCTAATTCTATCCATTTTCCTAACCCTAACCCTAACCCACTGCTAATTCAAGCATTAACCCTAAATCTTAACCTAAACCAAACCCTACCTGGACCCTGACACTAATAATACACCTAGCTCTAAACCTGACCCATACCCTAAACCTAACCCTTATACTAGACATAGTCATAACCTAACACTAAAACTAATACTAACCATGAACCTAGACCTGAANTAACCCTACCCCTAGCCCTAAAACAAAACCAAGTCAGGCCTAATCTTAATCTTTATCCTAAACCAAACCCTAACCCTACACCTAATCCTAACCCTATGCCTAATTATAGTCTAACAATAACCAGAAAACTAACCCTGACCTTGACTCTGACCCTAACACTAACCCTGGCTCTAAACATCATCATCACTGTAAATCTAAGCTTAATACTAGAAATAGACCTAACTCTAACTCTATAACTAGCTGTAATCATAAACCTACTTTATACATTAGTGGTAGCCTTAACCCTAGCCCTAAACTAACCCAAAACCTAGCCTTAATGAGAGTCCTAAACCTAGCTTTAAACCTAAACTTAAACCTAACCCAAACCCAAACACTAGCTTTAATCCTATACATAAACCTAGCCCTAACCTTAGGGCTAACCCTATCCATTACCCTAACGATGACCCTAACTATTCTGATAAACCTAGGCCTAACCCTAACCCTATACATTACACTAAACAAAACATAAACCCTAAACCTAACCCTGTCATTACCCTAACCCTAAATCTAACACTAATTTGAGTCCTGCATCTAAACACTAACTTAACCCAAACCCTAATCCTGACACTGATTCTAAAAATAACCCTAGATCTAAACCTCACCCTAACCAAAAACCTAACCCTTACACTGGACCAAGCCAAAAAACTAACACTAAATCTATCCCTAACTGTAACAATAGACCTGACATTAGCCATAGCCCTAATACTATCCCTAACCCTAAAAAAAATCCTAGTCCTCATCGTAGCCCTAAACATAGTCTTAATCATAACCCTAACCCTAACCCTAGTTCTAAACCTAATACTAACTTTTGCATTGCCCTAAACCTAGCTATAACCACATCCTTAGCCTAAACTAAAGCCTAACTCTAACCCTAACCCTAATGGTAACCCTTGCCTTATTCTTAGCCTTAGCACTAACCCTAGATCAAAAGCTAACCCTAAATCAAACCTTAACTCAATGCCTAAGCTGAATCCTAAAACTAGCCCTAACCCAAGCACTAACATAACCTTAGCCATAATTTAGCCCTGTCCATAAATCTAACACTAACCCTAGCCCTAAGACTAACTCTAACTCTCACACTAGCCCTATCACTCGTTCTAACTCTGCCCCTTACCATAACCCTAACCCTAGACCTAACCCTATTACTAACACTTGCCCTATCCTTATCCCTAGCACTAACCTTAGGCAAAATGTAACTCTAAATCTAGCCCTAAACCAAAGCCTAAGCCTACCTCTAACACTAGCCCAAACCATAATACTAATCCTAAAATGAGCCGTAACAATAGCCCTATCAAAAAAAAAAAAAAAAAAAAAAAAAAAAAAAAACTGAGCCATAGCTATAACTCTAACCATTAACTTAAATCAAACCCAAACCTTACACCTAGACCTAACCCTAGCCCTAATTTGAGTTGGAAGCCGAACCCTAAAACTAACCCTGAACCTGACACTGACCCTAACACTTCTAGCTCTAAACATCACCCTAACCCTAAACCTAACCCTAACACTAAACATAGCACTAAAACCCTAAAACTAGCCCTAATTGTAAACCTAGTACTTACATTAGCTGTAATCCAAAGCCTAGCCCTAACATAACACAAAATCTAGCCCTAATCCATGCCCTAACCCTCGCTTTAAACCTAATCTAACCCTACAACTATCCCTAATTGTAACCATAACTCTAGCCTTAAACTGATCGCTAAATCTATCCATTACCATAACCATAACCATAACCATAATGATAACCCTAGACATAAACCTAAACCTGTCCCGAATTCTAACACTTCCATTAGCCTAAACCTAACCTGAATCCTAAACTTAACCCTATCATTAACCTAACCCTAATCCTAAAACTAATTCAAGCCCTAACTTGAAACCCTAACCTATCCCAAACCCTAACCCACACCTTGACCCTAATAATACACCTAGCTCTAAACTTGACCATAACCCAACACCTAACCCTTAGCCTAGACGTAGCCATAAACCTAATCCAAAAACAATCTTGAACCATAATTCTGGACCTGAAATTAGCCCTAGCCCTAATCCTAGCCCTAACCCTAAAAACACACCTAGCCCTCATCCTAGCCCTAAACCTAGCCTAAATCATAACCTTAAATCTAGCCCTACACCGAATCCTAATTCTAGCCCTCACCCTACCTCTAAACCTAGCTATAATGTTATCCCTTACCCTAAATTTAAACCTAACCCTAGGCTTAAGCTAAACACAAAACCTAGCCCTAATTTAGCTCTATCTCTAACCCTATCCAAACTCTAGCCCTAAGACTAACTCTAACTCTTTCCCTAGCCCTATTCCTAGTTCTATCTCTATCTGCTACTGTAAACCTAACACTAGCCCTAGCCCTTGCCCTAAAGTTAGTCCCAGCCCTAACCATAATACTAAATCTAACCTTAAGGCTAATTCTAACACTATCCCTAAACCTAATGCTAATTGTAGAAGTAGTGCTAACCCTAATCCTAACAGTGAACCAAAACTGAACAATAGCCCTAACCCCAAACCTTTAACTTAAAACAAACACTAAAACTACACCTAGACCTAAACCTAGCCATAATTCTAGTCCTAAGGCTCACCTTAAAACTAATCCTGACCCTGAATCATATCCTAACACTCACCCTAGCTCTCAACACTGCCCTAAACTCAAACCAAACACTAATATTAACATTGGCCTGAATTCGAGCCTTAACGCTAAGCATAAAACTAACCTTGACCCTGACTTCTATCCTAACAAAAACCATAGCTATAAATATTACCTTAACCTTAAACCTAATCCTACCACTCAAACTACCCATAACCCTAAACATAAAAATAACCCTAATGATAACCCTAGTTCTTACATTACCCATTACCCTAATCCTAGCCTTTCACCTAACAAAAAAAAATTTTATCCTAAACTGAGCCCTAAACCTACGTTAACTCTAACTCTAACCCTAACCATAGCCCTAAAGCTAGATCTAAATCAATCCTTTACCCTAAGCAAAACCCTAAACCTAAGAGTAACCCTAGATCTATACCTAGTCCTTAGACTAACCAAAACCCTAACCCTATTAATTGTCCTAACCTTAGCCTTAATTTTAGCTCTAACACTACCCCAAACCCTAACCCTAACCCTGACCCTTATTCTGACCCTAACACTAAAATTAGGTCTAACCCTAACCCGAACCCTAACCCAAAATTTACCATAATCCTATCCCTACATCTAACTCTGAACCTAACTCTCAGCCTAGCCCTAATCATAGCTCAGAACCTAACCTTTGCACTAAATATAATCCTAAACCTAATCCTAGTTCTAACGCTCACATTAACCCTAACACAAGACCTAATCCTAAACATAACCCTAGCCCTAATCTTAACTCTAACTGAATCCATTACCCTAAAATAACCCTTACCATAATGCTAAACCTTGGCTTAACCCTAATCTTATCGCTTTCCCCAAACCAATCAAATACCCTAAACATACCCTGAACCCTAAACCTAAACCAATAATTATGCTAACCCTAACCCTATTGCTAATCTGAGCCCTAACCTAACCTCAAACCTAAACCAAACCATAACACTGACCGTGACTCTAATAATTCCCCTAGCTATAAACCTGATTCTTACCCTACCTAACACTTACACTAGACATAGCCATAAATCTAACCCTAAAACTATTCCTAACCTTAACCCTAGACCTGATATTAACCTAGCCTTAATCCTAGCCCTAACCCTAAGACAAATCCTAGCAATTATCCTAGCCCTAAACATAGCCTTAATTTTATCCCTAACCCAAACCCTAGGCCTAAACCTAACACTAACCCTAGCCCTAATCTTAGCCCTAATTTAGCCCTATCCCTAAGCCTAACCCTAACTCTAGTCCTAAGACTAACTCTAACTCTCACCCTAAGCCTAACTCTTGTTCTAACTCTATCCCTTACCCTAATCCTAGTCCTATCCCTTGGTGCAATCTTAGCCTGATTCATAGCCCTGGCCATAACCCTAGCTCTAACCTTAACTATAAATCTAACCCTTAACCTAAGCCTAAACCTAAACCTAACACTAGCCCTAATGCTAACACTTATCCTAAAACTAGCTCTAACCCTAGCTCTAGCCCTAAACCAAAACTGACTCATACCCATAACCCTAACCCTTAACCTAAACCAAACACTAACCCTACACCTAGCCATAACCATATCCCTAATTCTAGTCCTAACCCTAACCCAAAAACTAACCCTGACCATGATTCTGACCCGAGCACTAACCCTGGCTGTAAACATCATCATCACCGTATACCTCAACATAACTCTAGACCTAGCCCTAACTCTAACCCTATAACTAGAGCTAATCATAACCTTACTTCATGCATTAGCTGTAGTCTTAACTGTAGTCCAAACCTACCCCAAAACCTAGCCTTAATCTGAATCCTAAATCTCGCTTTAACCCTACACTTAAACCTAACCCTAACCCAAAACTGGCCCTAATCCTATACATAACCCTAGCCCTAACCTTAGGTCTAAACCTATCCATTACCCTAATGATTACCCTAAATGTTAAGCTAACCCTAGACCTAACCTAACTAAAACAAACCTAAACCCTAAAACTAAGCCTGTCATTACCCTAAACCTAAATTCTTACCTAACCAAAACCCTAAACCTTATCCTGATGCTAAAAATAACCCTAGATATAAACCTGAATCTTACTTTAAACCTAATCCTTACACTGGACCAAACCATAAACCTAACACCAAATCTAGCCCTAAATATAACCCTAGACCTGACATTAGCTCTAGCCCTAATACTATCCCTAATCCTAACACAAACCCTAAACCTCATCCTAGTCATAAACCTAGCCTTAATCATAACCCTAACCCTAACTAAGCCCTAACCCTAATACTAACCCTTTTCCTAGCCCTAAACCTAGCCAAAACCACATCCATTACCCAAAACGTAACCCTAACTCTAACCCTAACCCCTTTTCATCACAATTGCCCTATCCTTAGTCCTAGCTTTAACACTAGATCCAAACCTAACTTTAAATCTAAACCTAACTCAATGCCTAAGTCTAAAACTAGCCCTAAACCTGATGCTAATTCTAAACCTAGCTCTAACCCTAGCCCTAACACTAACCCTAGCCATAATTTAGCCCTATCCCTAACACTAACCGTAACTCTAGCCCTAAGAATAACTCTAACTCTCACATTGGCCCTATCACTCGTTTTAATCCTATCCCTTCCCATAAACTTAACCCTATCCCAAATCCTAGTCCTAACCCTTGCCCTATCCTTAGCCCTAGCACTAACCTTAGATAAAAACATAACTCTAAATTTAACCCTAAACCGAACCCTAAGCCTAAATCTAAGACTAGCCCTAACACTAACACTAATCCTAAAATTTCACTAAAACTAACTCTAGCCCTAAAACCAAACTGAGTCAAAGCTCTACCCTAAACCTTAACCTAAACCAAGCCCTAACACTAAACCTATCCCTAACCCCAGCACTAATTCACGTTTTAAAACAAACCCTAAAACTAACCCTGACCTTTGCTCTGATCATAACACTAATCCGAGGTCTAAAAATCACCCTAACCCTAACCTTACACCTAACAGTAAACCTAGCCCTGAAACACTAAAATTAGCTGTAATCATAACCCTAGTACTTACATTAGCCATAACCCTAACCGTAGCACTAACTTAACCCAAAACCTAGCCCTAATCATAACCATAACCCTAGCCCTAAACTGATTTCTAATTCTATGCAATACCATAACCGTAACCCTACACCTAATGCGAATTCGAGCTCTAACTTTAAACCTTAACATATCCCAAACCCTACCCCAGAACTTGACTATAATAATACCCCTAGCTCTAAACCTGATGCTAACCCTAAACCTAACCCATACATTAGACGTACCCATAATTCTAATCCTAAAATTATCTTTAACCATAATTCTGGACTTGAAATTAGCCCTAGCACTAATCCTAGCCCTAAGCCTAAAAAAACGCTAGCCCTCATCCTAGCCCTAAATCTAGCCTTAATCATAACCCAAACCCTAACCACAGCCCTAACCCTAATTGTAACCCTCACCCTACCTCTAACCTAGGTATAAAGCCATCACTTACCACAAAATTTGCCCTAAGCCTAAACTCTAAACTCGAATTCTAACCACTAACCCTTAATCTATCCCTAATCTTAACCGTAACCCTAACCCTAGGCTTAACCTAAACACTAAACTTAACCCTAATTTATCCCTATCTCTAATCCTAACCCTAACCCTAGCCCTAAGACTAACTCTCATCCTAGCCCTATCCCTATCCCTAGTTCTAACTCTATCCCTTACCATAACCCTAAACCTAGCCATAACCCTTGCCCTGTCCTTAGTTCTAGCCCTAACCCTAGATCTAACCCTAATTCCATATTTAACCCTAACACTAAGCGTAACACTAACACTAGCCCTAACGTTAACCCTAGGACTAAAACAAAACCGAACATAAGCCCTAACCCTAAACCTTAACTTAAACCAAACCCTAACACTACAACTAGACCTAACCCTAGCCCTTGTTCGAGTCCTAACCCTAGCTTTAAAACCAACTATGAGCTTTGTGGACTACTCAAACCAGAACTGGGCCATCTGCGCCATCGAGACCCTCTCGGGTAAAGTGGAATTGCATGGGAAAATCATGCAAGTTGATTACTCAGTCTCTAAAAAGCTAAGGATCACTAGGCAATGCTGAGCGGACGTGGATCTGGGGTGAACAGTCTGGGCCTCTCAGAACACACACATCGAGCCCGGATCAGCTGAATTCAAGCTCCCGTTCACCTGCATCTCACAGACAAACTGCTGTGACTCAGCACTAAATGATCCTGCTGAAACAAGTGGTCAGCCCTTCTGAACTTACAGAGGTGAATACCAACCGAGCCTTCACAGGCAGTGGCCACAGGATTGAGACGGGGCTTGGGAGAGCCAGTCAGGACCCACCCGTTGCATCAGTCACCCGGCAAATGGAACGAACTGTCGCCATTTGCATGGGATACCACCATGGCAGAGAACTGACGTCACCAGAATGCGGCGGAGAAGATAACTTCTTTGAAACCGGCAGCGGCAGGTGTGTAACCCCTAGCCCTCCCTCTCCACACAGCGGGGAAACCTTAAGGGCCCCTCCCAGCTCTCCCGTAAGCGCGATAGTCAGACCGAGGGAATCAGGAGTGGCGCGGGACCTGCGTCTCGGAAGCCCCGGCTACCGCTCCCACCAGTGCTGACAACTGAGGTCTCTTGCATCAGCTACCGGGGGCATGGCAACCAGCGGGCAAGAAAAATTCGCTGAGGATTCTCAGCCCCAAGCTCCACAAACTTAGGGTCAGAGGGAATGGCAAACAGGGAGAGTATGCCCAGTCATTCAAGAAAATAGGGCTCCCGGGAGCAGCAGACCTGGCGTGTAGCCAGTATTGTGGTGAGCATCACCGGTGAGCGGGGCCTGGCTTGAGGAAAAGTGGGGAAGTGACTAGACACAAGAGAAGGCCCTAGGCACTCAGAATTGGAGACCCACCCAGTCTGGGAGGAGGAGCAGCTGCACAGTGATTTGTTCCCATGTATTGAGAGGAGAAGCTTGCCCGGTGGGCACAGTTCCACCTACTGGAAGAGAAGTTAATCAAACTCTAAGACTGCATTTATTAATTTTTATTATTATTTGGGGTATTTTTTCTTTCATTTTCATTTTTTTATTTTTTACATTTTTAAAAATATTTTTGTATTAATTTTTTAATTTTAATTTTTTTGATTATTTTATTTATTTATTTTTTCTTTTTTTCTTTTCTATTTTTTTCTTTTCTCTTTTCATTTTTTTAAATTTCCTTATTCCCCCTTCCTTGAATTCTACCTGCTTACACTCATTCTCTTTAGCAACTTCTTCCCTTCCCTTCTAATACCTTTCCTCCCAAGCATCAAATAAATTTATAGGAGTAAACAGTAACTCAGCAGTCAAACAGAACAAGAAGTAACATGAGCAACATGAAAAGGCAAGTAAGAAAAGGAGTACAAACAATGCAGGACAGCCTAAATATTCAGGAGGAGCTAGAGGCATCAGAAAAATGGTCAAATAAAGAACTCAATGAATACCTTAGACAGATGGAATGGAACCTTAAAGAGGATATGAGACATCAAATTCAAACAGTGAAAGAACACATTGAAAATGAATTACATAAACAGATAAAAGAAGCACATGAGCATCTTTATCAGGAGATAGAGATTATAAAACATAATCAAACAATAATTCTAGAAATGAAGGAAACTATAAACCAAATTAAAAACTCAAATAAGAGTATCACTAACAGAGTGGAGCAAGTGGAAGCCAGACGTCAGATAATGAAGACAAAATATATCATCTTGAAAAGTGTCTAGCCAACTCAGAAAGGCTGGTAAAAAATCACAAGAAAAACATCCAAGAGATATGGGCTAGCATAAAAAAAAAACAAACTTAAGAGTCATTGGGATAGAGGAAGGTATAGAGGTTCAATCTAAGAGAAAGAGCAACCTGCTGAATGAAATAATTATAGAAAACTTTCCAGAAATAAAAAAGGAAA
>NW_026007364.1:88036-91421 GCF_001458135.2 Marmota marmota marmota
CTATCCCTAGCCTTAGCCATAAACCAAAACCAAGCCATAGCCTTAGTCCTAACCCTTAACCTAAACCAAACCCTACAACTAACCCTAAAACTAACTCTAAAACTAACCCTGACCCTGACTCTGACCCTAACACTAATCCTAGCTCTAAACAAAACCCTAACCTTAAATTAACCTTAACACTATATCTAGCCTTAATCTAACCCTAAATCTAGCCTTAATCATAACCCTAGTTCATGCATCCGTCATTGTCCTAACCGGAGTCCTAACCCTAACACAAATTCTACCCCTAATCTGAGCCCTAACCCTAGCTTTAAACATAATACTACCCCTAACTCTAACACTATCCCTAACCTTATCTCTAACCCTATTCCTTACACTAAGCCAAACACTAACCCAAATGCTAACCCTAGTCCTAATCCTAATCCTTATTCTAACTTAAATACTAACATAATACTAGTCTTAACCCTAGCCATCATTCTACCTCTAAACCTAAACCTGACACTCATCTGGCCCTAACAGTAACTATAGGTCTAAACCTGACTCTAATCCTAAACCAAACACTAATACTAGCCCTACTGGAAAACCTATACCTATAGCTAAGCCTAAAACTAAACCTAGACCCAAAGCTAATCAGAAATAAAGCTATAATTCTAGCTCTAGACCTAAACAAAAACCTAGCATTAGCCCTAACAATAACCCTTAACCTAAACCAAATATTTACCCTACCTCTAGACCTAAACCTAGTCCTAATTCTGGATCTAACCCTAACCCTAAACCTATCCCAAAAACTGACCCTGATTCTAACACTGAACCAAGCTTTAAACCTGACACTAACCAAAAAACTAGACCTGACATTGGACCTAGACATAACCTTAACTCTAAAACTAGCCCTAAACATAACCCTAGCTCTTGCATTACCCATAGTCCTAAAACTAGCCCTAAACCTAACACAAAACCTAGGCCTAATTGTAGGCCTAAACTTATCTCTTAGCGTAACCCTCAGCCTAACCCTAGCCCTAAACCTAGCCCTAACCTAAGTCTCTCCTTAGAACTAACCCTAGCTCAAAGCCTAACCTTTACACTATGCATAATGCTAGCTCTATCCTAAACCCTAACCATAACCCTAGCACTAATCCTAACGTTAAACCTTGCCTGAACTTTAGCTCTAACCATAATCATTATCCTAAACCTAACCCTAATCCCAATTAAAACTCTATCCCTAACACTAAACCCCATAAATGTAAACCTAGACCAAAACCTAAACCTAACCCTTGCCCTAGCACTAACTCTAGCTCAAACACTAACCTTTACCCTAACCTAACCATAATCCTAGCCCTAAACCTAACACTTACCCTAACCTTAAAATTTACCACAAATCATACCCTACACCTATCCTTAAACTTAAACCTAATCCTAGACTTAATCCAAACCATAACCTAGCCCTAACCATAGCTCTAAACCTATCCATTACAGTAAAAATAACCCTAACCCTAATGGTAACCCTAACCTGATTGCTAAACCTAACTCATCCATTAACCTAAACCTTAACTGAAACCTAAACTAAACCCTATCCATTACTCTAATCCTAAAGCTAACACTAATGCTATTTTGAGCCTTAACCCTAAACCTGTAGCTAAACCAAATGCTAACCCTGACCCTGACCCTGACCCTAATAATAACCCTAGCCCTAAAGCTGACCTTTAATCTAAACCTAACACTTACACTAGACCTAGCCATAACCTAACCCTAAAACTATTTTTAACATTAACCCTAGACCTGATATTAGCCCTAGACGTGGTCCTAGCCATAACCCTAACAGAAACCCTACCCTTAACTGAGCCCTAAACCTAGCCTTAATCCTAAACTGAAACATAACCCTAGGCCTAATCCTAATTATAACCCTCATCCTATTTGTAAAGCTAGCTATAACCCCACCCATTCCCCTAAACTTAACCTTAACACCAATGCTAACCCTAACTCTAGCCCAACCCCTTAGTCCAACCCTAACACTTACCCTAGCCTTAATACAAGCCCTAATGTAGCACTAACCCCAAAACTAACCCTAGCCCTAAACTTAAGACCTAATTTAGCTCTAACCCTAACCCTAACTCTAGCCCTAAACCTAGCCATAATTTAGCCCTAACTCTAACACTAACTCTAGCCCTAATACTAGCCACAATTTAGCCCTAACCCTATCCCTAACCCTAGCCCTAATCCTAACCCTAATTTAGCCCTAACTCTAACCCTAATCCTAAGACTACTACTATGTCTAACTCTAATTCTAGCTATAACCGTATCACTTGTTTTAAACATATTCATTACCATAACCCTAACACTCACCCTAACCCTAGCCCTAGCCCTAGCCTTAACCCTAGATCTAACCCTAACTCAAAATCTAACCCTAACCCTAAGCCTAAACCTCAACCTAACACTAGCCCTAACCCTGATGTAAATCCATAATCTAGCTGTAACCGTAACCCTAGCCCTAAAACAAAACCAACCTATATCCCTAAACCTTAACCTAAATCAAACCCTAACCCTACAACTAGTACTAACTTTAGCCCTAATTCCATTTCTAACCCTAACCCTAAAACTATCCCTGACTCTGACACTAACCCTAACAATAACCCTTGCTGTAAACATCACCCTAACCCTAAACCTAACTGTAACACTAGATGTAGCCCTAACCCTAACCCTAAAACTAGCACTAATTGCAACACTAGTTCATACATTACCATAGCCCTAATCCTAGCACTAATGAAATCCAAAACCAAGCCCTAATCTGCGCCTCAACCCTAGCTTTAAACCTAACACTAAACCTAACCCTAACCCAGAATATAGCCCTAAACTTTACCCTAAACCTAGCCAGAATTCTAACCATAACCCTACTCCTATCACTAGCTCTAACCCTATCCATTACCCTAACCATAACCATAACTCTAATGGTAACCCTAGGCCTAACCCTAAACTTATCCCTAACCCTAACCTATTTCATTAACCTAAACCTAAGCTGAACCCTGAACCTAACCCTATCATTACCCTAACTCTAACCCTAACTAATTCAAGCCCTAACCCTAAAGCTTAACCTAACTCAAACCCGAACTCTGCCCCTTCCCATGAATATATACACAGCTCTAACCCTGGCCCTATCCCTAAACCACACCCTTATACTATACTGAGCCATAAACCTAACCCTATATCTATCCCTAGGCATAATCATAGAAGTGACATTTGCCCTAGCCATAATTCTAGCCCAAAACGTAACACAATAGAAACCCATGACCCTAATCATAAACCTAGCCATAACCCTAGTCTATACATTGGCCATAAATCTTAAAGTAGCCCTAACTCTAACCAAAACCTAGCCTTAATGCAAGACCTAACC
>NW_026007364.1:95108-101423 GCF_001458135.2 Marmota marmota marmota
GGTCTAAACCTGACCCTAAACCAAAAGCAACCCCTAAAATTGGCACTACATTAATCCTATAACTAAAGCTTACCCTAACACTAGACCTAGACCTACACTTAACCCTTTATCTAGTGATAACTCTAAGCCTAGCCCTAAACAAAATTTTAGTACTAGCCCTAATAACAACCTTTAACCTAACCCAAACACTAACCCAACTCCTAGACCAAACCCTAGTCCTAATGCTGGCCCTAAAAATAAACCTAACCCTAAACTGAACACTGACCCTTACCCTAACACAAACCCTAGCTCTAAACTTTATCGTAACAAAAAACATAACCCTAACACTAGACCTAGCCATATAACTAACCCTGAAACTAGCCATCATGATAGGTCAAAACCTACCTCTCATTCTATCCATTACCTTAACCCTAAACCTAATCCTAATGCTAACTCTAGCCCTAACCCTCACACTGACTCAAAACCTAATCCTCACCCTAGTCCAAACACTAGCTCAATCCCTAATCCTTAAACTTAACCTAACCCTAACACTAACCCATGAACCAAACCTAAACCTAAACTTAACCCTAGCCCTAATCCTAACCTTAATCCTAGCCCTAACCCTAGCTCCAAGCCTACATATTACCCTAACTATAACCCTAAACTTAATGATAACCCTAGCCCTAACCCTAGCTCTAACCCTACCCATTAGACTAACCCTAACACTAACCATGATGATAACCCTAGCCCTTACCCTAAATCTACCCTAACCCTAAACCTAGACATAACCATAAACCTAAACCTTGTCATAGAACTAACCCTTGCTCAAACCCTAACCATTACCCTAAACCTAACCCTAAGCCTATCCCTAATTCTAACCTTAAGCCAAAACATAACCCTAACCCTAACACTAACACGAAATCAAACCCTATCCAATACCCTAAACCTAATGATAAAACTAGCCCTAACCTTAACACTAACCTTGACCCTAACCTTATCTATAACCTATACCTAACCCTAAACCTAACCCTTGCCCTAGTGCTAACCCTACTTCAAACTTTAAACCATATCCTAAACCTGAACCTAACCCTAACCCTAGGCCTAATCCTAAATCTAGCCCTAATACAAACCATAACCCTAGCCCTAACCCTATCCATTATTCTAAGCACAACCATAACCCTAAGGCTAACCATAGGCCTAACCCTAACCCTTTTGCTAACTCTAACTCTATCAATTACTCTACACCTAACATGAACCCTAAACCTAAACCTATCATTACCCTAACCAAACCCTAATGCTAATTCAAACTCTAGACCTAAACCCTAACCTAAAATAAACCTGAAACCTAACTCTTACCCTAATAATACCCCTAGCTCTAAACCTGACCCTTACCCTAAACTGAACCCTTACACTAGACCTAGCCATAAATCTAACTCACAATCTATCCCCAAAGTAAGCCTAGACCTGACACTAGAACTAGCACTAATTCTTGCCATAACCCTAAAACAAACCCTAGCCCTCATCCTAGCCCTAATCCTAGCCTTATTACTAAACAAAAACATAACAGTAGCACTAACCAAATTCTAACATTTGACCTAGTCCTAAAACTAGCTGTAACCCCAACCCTTCCCCTAAATCTAACCCTACCCCTAAACCTAAACCTAAGCCTAAAACTAGGGCTAACATGAATACAAACCCTAGACCTAATCCTAGCCCTAATTTAGCCCTAAACCTAACCTAACCCGAACCTTAATACTAACTCTAACTCTCGCCTTAGTCCTATTTCTAGTTCTAACCCGATCCCTTACCATATTCTTATCACTTGCCTTTACATTAGCCTTAACCCTAGCTCTAGCCCTAATCCTCTATCTAACTCTAACTCTAAATCTAACCCTAACCCTAAGCTATACCTCTCACTAACACAAGCTGTAACACTAATACTAATCCTAAAACTATCCCTACTGTACCCCTAGCCTTACAAAACAACCAAGCCATAGCCCTAAGCCTAACCTTGAATATAAAAACCAAACCATAAGACTACACCTAGCCCTACTAGCCTTAATTCAAGTCCTATCCCTAACCCTAAAACAAATCCTAACCCTGACTCTGACCCTAACACTAATCCTAGCTCTAAACATCACTCAAAAATTAAACCTAAACCTAACCCTAGACGTAGCCCTAACCCTAACACTAAAACTAGTTTTAATCATAACCCTAGTTCTTACATTGGCTGTAGCCCTAAACCTAGCCCTAACGTAACCCAAAACATATCCCTAATTGGAGCCCTAACACTACTTTAACCCTAACTATACACCTAATTCTAGCCCTAAACCTTATCCTAAACCTAACCCTAACCCTAAACCTGGACATAACCCCAAACCTAACCCTAACCATAAACCTAGCCCTAACCCCAGCTGTAACCCTATCCATTGCCCTAATCCTAACCCTAATGCTAACCCTAGGATAACCCTAAACCTATTCCTAACCCTAAACCTATGCATTACCCTAAACCTAACCTGAATCCTGAACCTAACCATATCCATAAATTTATTCCAAACACTAATAATATTAACCCTACAACTATCTCTAACCATAACCCTAAACCTGACATTAGCCATAGCCCTAATGAAGCCCTAACCCTAAAACAAACTCTAGCCCTAATCCTAGCCCTAATCGTAGACTTAATTGTAGACCTAACCCTAACCATAGACCTAACCCTAATTTTAACGCTAACCCTAGTTCTTAAACTAGCTATAACATGATATCTAATCATAACCATAACCATAACCTTAGCCATAAACCTAGGCTCAGGCTTAATACTAACCCTAGCTCTAATCCTAGCTCTAATTAAGCCCTTTCTAATCCTAAATCTAACCCTAATACTAAGACTAACTCTAACTATCACCCTAGCCCTATCCCTAGTTCTAACCCAATCACTTATGATAACTCAAACCCAAGCCCTAACCCTAGCCCTAACATTCGCTGTAGCCCTAAACCTAGATCTAACCCTAACTCTAAATCTAACCCTAACCCTAACCCTAAACTACACCCTAACACTAGCTCTAACCCTAACGATAATTTGAAACTAGACCTAACCCTAGCCCTAGCCCTCAAGACAAACAGAGCCATAGCACTGACTCTAAACCTTAACCTAACCAAACCCTAACCATACATCTAGCCCTAACCCTAGCCCTTTTTTTGAGTCCTAACTCTAACCCTAGAACTAATACTAACCCTGAATCTGACCTTAACACTAACCCTCGCTCTACACATAACACTATCCCTAAACCTAATTCTAAGACTAGACCTCAACCTAAACCTAAACCTAAAACTAGCCCTAATTGTAATCCCAGTTCTTAAATTAGCCATAGCCCTAAACCTAACACAAAACCTAGCCCTAATTCACGGCCTAAAGCTAGCTTTAACCCTAACCCTAACCCTGGCCCTAACCTTAACCCTATCTCTAGTCCTAATCCTAGCTTTAACCCTATTTCTTACACTTAGTCAAACCCTCACCCTATTTATACCCTAGTCCTAACCTTAATTCTATGCCTACCCCAAACCCTAACTCTATTATTAGTCCTAAACCTAGCACTCTTTCTAGCTCTAAACTTAACCCAAACCCTAAACCTAATGCTGACTTTATTCTGACCCTAACAGTAAACCTAGGTTTAAACCTGGCCCTAACCCATATCAGGAACCTAACACTAGCCCTACCAAAGCCCTAACCATAAACCTAACACTAACACTAGCTCTAAACCTAATCCTAAATACAGCCATAACCCTAGCCTTAGTCCTAACAATAACCCTTAACCTAAACCAAAAACTAACTTTACCCCTAAACCTACCCTATTCCTCATTCTGGACCTAACACTAAACCTAATCCTAACCTGAACCCTGACACTTACCCTAACAGAAACCCTAACTTTAAAACTTGTCCTAACCCAAAAAGTAACCCTAACACTATACTAAATCTAAATTAGCCATAACCATAAGTCTAGCTCTTACATTACACATATACCTAAAACTAGCCATAAACCTCACACAAAACCTAGCCCTAATTACAGTCCTTAACCGAACCCTAAGCTTAACCCTTACCCTAAACCTATCCCTAACCATAACCCTAACCCTTGTTCTAGCCCTAACCCTAGATCAAACACTAAACCTTATCCTAAACATAACCCTAGCCCAGACCCTAAACCTCACCCTAACTCTAGCCCTAATCCTAACTGTAACCATAGCCCAAACCCTGGCTCTAATTCTATCTATTACACTTAAACATAACCCTAAAACTAATGCTAACCCTAGTCCTAAATGTAATCCTAACCCTACCCTAGCCCAGACTGTAACCCTAATCCTCGCTCTAGCCCTAAACCTAGCTCAATCCCTAATCCTTACACTTAACCTAACCCTAAAACTAACCAAGGCCTAACCCTAAACCTAACCCCAGCCCTAATCTTAACCTTAACCCTAGTCCTAACCTAGTTCGAACCATACCCAATACCCTAACCCTAAACTTAACCCTAATGATAACACCAGACCTAAAGCTACACCTACTCTAACTCTAAACATAAACCTAATCCTAAAACTAACAGTGAACCTAACCCTAAACCTAAATCAAAGCTAGGTAAAACCCTAAACCTAATCCTAAACCTAAACCTAACGCTAACCTCAACCTACCACTATCTTTAACCTGACAACTAAACCTATTACCCTAAACCTAATGATAACCCTAGCCCTAACCATAATATTAACCATGACCAAAACCCTAGACTAAACCCTAAATTAACCTTAGCCATACCAAAAATCCTAGCTCAAACCCTAAACCATACCCTAAACCTAATCCTAAGTGTAACCCTCGCCCTAACCCTGACCCTAACCCTAACTCTAGCCCTAATCCTAACCATTATCCTACCCCTAAAACTAGGTCTAACCCTATAAAATAGGCTAACTATAATCATAACCGTAATGCTAACCCTAGGCCTAACCCTAAACCTATCACAAACCCTAACCATATTTATTACCTTAAACATAACCTGAACCCTAAACCTAACAATATCCATTACCCTAACCCTAATTCTAACCTTAATGCCAATTTGAGCCTTAACCCTAAACCCTAACTTAACCCAAACCCGAAGCCTGACCCTAACCTTAATAATACCCCAGCTCTTAATCTGACCCTTTCCCTAAACATAAAACTTTAATTTGGCCTAACCATAAACCTAACCCTAAAAATATCACTAACCATAAACCTAGACCTGACATTAGTTCTAGCCCTAATTCTTGCCCTAAACCTAACACAAAACCTAGCCCTAATCCTAGCCTTAAATCTAGACTTAATCTTAAACCTAAACATAACCCTAGCCCTAACTCTAAAGCTAATCATAAAACTAGCCTTAACCCTAATCATAGCATTAAAACAAAACTGAGGAACAGGCTTAACACTACCTTAACTTAAACCAAAACCTAGCACTACACCTAGATCCAACCCTAGCCCTAATTTGAATCCTAATCATAACCTTAAAAATAACCTGAACCTTACTTATATCCTAACACTCATCCTAGCTCTAAACACCACCCTAAATTAAACTGAACCCTAACAGTAAACCTAACCCTAATTCGAGTCCTAACCCTAACCCTAAAACTAACCCTGTCCTGACTGATATCGTAACACTAACCCTACCTATAAATATCACCCTAATTTTAAACCAAACCCTAACACTTGACCTACCTCTACCCGTAGCCCTAATTTTATCCCTAGACCTTATATTAGCCGTTGCCCTACTCTAGCCTTAAACCTCACACAAAAACTAGCCATAATCTGAGCCCTAAACCTAGCATTAACCCTAACCATAAACCTAACCCTAGCCCTCACCCTATGCCTTACCCTGAGTAAAACCTCAATCCTAAAGGTAACCCTAGACCTATCCCTAATCCTTAGACTAACCAAAACCTAACCCTAATAATAGTCATAACACTAGATCTCATTCTATCTCTAACACTATTCCAAACCATAACCCTAACCCTGCCCCTTATTCTGACCATAACATAAACCCTAGAATAAACTTGACCCTAACCCTAAACCAAACCCTAACACTAACCCTACTTGTAAACTTATACCTAAGCCTAACCCTACTACTAGCTCTAGAACTAAACCTAATTCTAAATCTAGCCTTAACTATAGCTGTAGACCTAAACAAAATCCTAGCCCTAGCCCTAAAAAAGTCTTTACCTAACCCAAACACTAACTCTACCCCTAGACCTAAACCTAGTCCTAATTCTGTCTTTAACCCTAACTTTAACTCTAACCCAAACACTGACCTTGGATTTAACACT
>NW_026007365.1:0-4179 GCF_001458135.2 Marmota marmota marmota
TTCTAACACTGAAACCAGCTTTAAACCTGACATTCACCCAAAACCTAGACCTAACACTACACCTAGCCATAACCCTAACCCTAAAACTAGCCCTAATCATAACCCTAGCTCTTACATTACCCATGGCCCTAACCCTAGGCCTAAACTAACACAAAATCTAGCCCTAAACCTCGGCCTGAACATAGCCCTAAGCATAACCCTAAATCTAACTCTAGCCCTAACCCTAACCCTAAGCCTTGCTTTAGACCTAACCCTAGCTCAAAGCCTAAACTTTACCCTTAACATAACCCAAGTCCTATCCCAAACCCTAACCTAACACTAGCCCTAATCCTAAGCTTATCCATAACCCTAACCTTAGCTCTAATTCTATCCATTACCCTAACTATAATCCTAACCCTAATATTGAGCTTAGGCTTAACCCTAAGCCTATCCCAATCCCTAAACCTATCCATTGCCCTAAAACTAATCTGAACCCTAATCCTAAGCCTATTCAATACCCTAACCCTAACTCTAACACTAATGCTAATCTGAGCCCTAAACCTAAACCTTAACCTAAACAAAATCTTAAGCCAAACACTGACCCTAATAATACACATAGCACTAAACTTGACCCTTATTCTAAATCTAACCCTTACACTAGACCTAACCATAAACATAACCCCAAACATATTCCTAACCGTAACCCTTGCCCTGACATTATCCCTATCCCTAATCCTAGCCCTAACCCTAACACGAACAATAGCTCTCATCCTAGCCCCAAACCTAGCCTAATCCTAATTCTAACACATTCCTTAGCCCTAAACCTAGTTATAACCCCATTGCTTACCTTAAATATAACCCAAACCCTAACCCTAACACTAACTCTAGCCCTAACATTAACCCTAGGACTAACCCTAACACTAACACTCCCACTAATTCTAAACCTAATCCTAACCCTAACTTCAAGACTACTCCTCTCTAGCCCTAGCCCTAATTCTAACCCTATCACTTACCGTAAACTTATTCCTAGCCATATTCTAGAATAACACTAGCCCTGACCTTAAACCTTGCCCTAACCATAGATCTAAACCTAACACTAAATCTAACCCTAATTCTACACCTAAACCTAACCCTAACGTAGACCTAACCCTAACGCTAATCCTAAAACAAGCCCTAACCAAAGGCTTAGCCCTAAAACAAAATTGAACCATAACACTAACCCTAAACTTTTACCTAAACCAAAGTCTAACCTTACCTCTAGCCCTAAGCCTATCCCTAATTCGAGCCATAATCTTAACCCTAAAACTACTTTTGAAACTGTCTCTGACATTAACACTAACCCTACCTCTAAACATCACCCTAAACCTAAAAATTACTCTAACACGTGACCTAGTCCTAACCCTAATTGTAAAACTAGTTCTAGTCATAACCCCAGATCATACACTAACCATAATCTTGAAATTAATGATAACCAAAACCTAGCCCAAATCTGATACCTAACCCTAGCTTTAACCCTAACCCTAACCCTAACACTAGCCCTAACCCTATCCTGAACCCTAGCTCTAACCTACCTCTAACCTTATCTTTAACCTAGCCAACCCTAATGCTAACACTAGTCCTAACACTAATCCTTAGTCTAACCCAAAACTTAACCCTATTACTAGTCCTAACCCTAGCACTCATTCTTGTTATAACCATAACCCAAATCCTAACCCTATCCCTAACCCTTATTCTGACCCTATATCTAAACCTAACCCTAAAACTAGCCCTAGATTAAACCTAATCCTAAATCTAGACATATCTTTAGATAAGACCAAAACAAAAATATAGCCCTAGCTCTAATGATAACCCTTAACCTAAGCCGAACACTAAACATACCTCTAGACCTAACCAATCTTAATTCTGGCTCTAGCCCTAACCCTAACCCTAATCCAAACACAGACCCTGACACTAACACTAACTCTAGCTATAAAACGGACCCTAACCAAAACCAACCCCTAACATTAGGACTAGCCATAACGGTAAACATAAACCTTACTTTACCATAGCACTAAAACTATCTCTAGACCTAACACAAAACTTAGCCCTAATCCTAGGCCTAAATCTAGCCCAAAGTGTAAGCCTAACCCTAATCTAAACTTATCCCTTATCCTAAGCCTAACCCTCATGCTAACCTTAAACCTTGCCTTAGACCTAACCCTAGATAAAACCCAAAACCGAACCCTAAACATAACCCCATCCCTATCCCTAAATATTATCCTAATCCTAGCCCTAATCATAATGTTAACACTAGCCTAATACTATTCTAAAATTATCCATTACCCTAAACCGAACCTTAACCCTAATGATAAACCTAGCTCTAATTCGAATTGTAAACCTAATACTAGACATAACCCTAAACCTAACCCTCATTGTAGCCTTAACCCAAGATAAAATCCTAAACCTTCCTCTGACACTAACCCTAGCCCAAACCCTAACACTAACCCTAAACATAACACTACCCCTAACCCTAACCTGAAATCTAACCCTATCTATTACCTAACTCTAAAGATAACCTTAGCCCTAACCCTAACTCTAACCCTAACCTTAACCATAAATCTAACCCTAGACATAATACTAAACCTAACCCTCACCCTAGCCCTAATTCTATCCAAAATTCTAGGCCTAACCGTAGCTCTAATGCTATTCATTACCCTAAATATAACCCTAACCCAAATCCTAACCCTAGGCCTAACCCTAAACTTATCACTAACCCTAACCCTACCAATTACCCTAATCTTAACCTAAATCCTAAATCTAAACCTATCCATTAACCTAACCATAATTTTAACCCTAATGCTAATTAGAGCCATAATCTTAATAATTAACCTAACACAAAACCGAATCCTGACTCTGACCCTAAAAATACACCTTACCCTTAACCTGGCCCTTACCCTAAACCTAATATTAGACCTAGCCATGAACCTAATCATATAACTATCCATAGCTGTAACCCTAAACCTGACATTATCACTATCTCTAAAACTTGCCCTAACCCTAACCCAAAACCTAGCCCTCATCCAAACCCCAAATCTAGCTTTAATCCTAACACAAACATAACCCTAGGGCTAACCCTAACCCTTTTGCTAACTCTAACCCTATCAATTACCCTACACATTACATGAACCCTAAACCTAAACCTATCATTACCCTAACCAAACCCTAATGCTAATTCAAGCTCTAAACCTAAACCCTAACATAAACCAAACCTGAAACCTAATTCTAACTGTAATAATACCCCTAGCTCTAAACCTGACCCTTTCCCTAAACCTAACCCTTACACTAGACCTAACCATAAATCTAACCCTCAATCCATCCCTAACGTAAGCCTAGTCCTGACACTAGCCCTAGCCCTAATTCTTGCCATAACCCTAAAACAAATCCTAGCCCTCATCCTAGCCCTAAACCTAGCCTTATTATTAAACCAAACCATAACCCTAGCCCTAACCGAAATTCTAACCTTCGACCTAGCTCTAAAACTAGCTCTACCCTACCTTCCTCTAAATCTAACCCTATCCCTAAGCCTAAACCTAAGTCTAAAACTAGGCCTAACCCTAATACAAAAGCTAGGCATAATCCTAGCCCTAATTTACCCCTAAACCCAACCTAACCCTAGCCCTAAGTCTAACTCTAACTCTCGCCCTCGTCATATTTCTAGTGCTAACCCTATCCCTTACCATATTCCTATCACTTGCCTTTATATTAGCCCTAACCCTAGCTCTAGCCCTAATCCTATATCTAAGCCTAACTCTAAATCAAACCTAACCCTAAGCTAAACCTCTCACTAACACAAGCTGAAATAATAATCCTAATCCTAAAACTAGCCTTAACCTAGCCCTAGCCCTACTAAACAACCAAGCCATAGCCCTAACCTAACCTTTAACATAAACCAAACCCTAAGCCTACACCTAGCACTAAACCTAGCTCTAATTCGAGTCCCATCCCTAACCCTAAAATAAACCCTGACCCTGAATCTGACCCAAACACTAACCCTAGCTCGAAACGTCACTCAAAACCTAAATCTAAACCTAACCCTATACCTAGCCCTAACCCTAACCCTAAAACGAGTTCTAATCATAACCTTAGATCTTACATTAGCTGAAGCCCTAAATCTAGCCTTAACCTAACCCAAAACTTATCCCTAATCAGAGCCCTAACACT
>NW_026007366.1:0-4178 GCF_001458135.2 Marmota marmota marmota
CTAAACCTAACCTTAAACCTAAACCTAATCCTAACCCAAAACCTTTCCCTAACCCTAACCTGAGCACTAACTGTAACACTAACACTAACCCTAAGTGTAACACTAAACTGAAACCTAACCCTAACACTAACCCTAAAACTAAACATAACCCTAAACCTAAACCTTATATTAAGACCAACCTTAAATCTTACCATAACACTGAACCTAACACTAACCCAAATTCTAACCCTCACCCTAACCCTAACCCTAACCCTAATGCTAACCATTACTCTTATACTAAACCTAACACCAACCCTAACCCTAACTGTAACCATGAACCTAATGCTAACCCTCACCCTTACACAAACACAAACCCTAATCTTAACACTAACACTAACCCTAACCCTAATCCTAACTTTAACCCTAACACTAACCCTAGCCCTAACACTAACCTAACACTAACACTAACCCTAAACATTAACATAAACTTAACACTAACCCTAGCACTAACCCTTATTCTAATACTAACCCTATCCCTAACTGGAACCCAACACTAAACCTATACCTAACATTAATGCTAACCGTAACATTAATCTTAAACCTAAGCCTAATACTAATACATTTTTCCATAACACTAACGTTATCCATAACTCTAACCCTAACTTTAAACCAAACACTAAAACTAACCCTATCCCTAACCCTCACCCTAACCCTAACCCTACCACGAACCATAACCCTAACCCTAACACTAAACCTAACCCTATACCTAAACCTAACGCTAACCCTAAACATAACACTTACCATAACTCCAAACCTAACCCTAAACTATCACTAAACCTAAACCAAGCTCTAACACTAACACTAACCCTAACCCCAAACTTAACCGTTATCTGACATCTTACCCTAAACCTAATACTAACCCTAACCCAAACACAAACCCTAACACTAAGCCTAAAACTAACCCTAACCTAACCCTAACACTGAAGCTCACCTTAACCCTAACAAAAACCATAACACTAAACCTAACCATAAACCTAAATCTAACCCTAAACCTAAACCTAAACCTTACCCTAACCCTAACCAGAGCACTAACCCTAACCATAACACTAACTCTAAAACTAACCCTAACACTCACACTAATCTTAAAACTTACCCTAAACCTAATTCCAATTCTAATGGTAACCCTAACACTAATTCTAAACCTAACCCTAACTCTAACTGTAATAATTACTCTAACTCTAACCCTAACCCTAAACCTAACCATAACCCTAACACTAACCCTAATCCTAACACAAACCCTAACCCATACCATAACCTTAAACATAACCCAACCCTAACAGTAACCCTTCCCTAAAACAAACCCTAACCCTAACACTAACCATAAAACTAACCCTGACCCTAACACTAACCATAACCCTAACAATAACTCTAAACTTATCACTAAACATAACCCTAACCCTAACGCTAATACTATCCCTAAACCTATCCCTAAAAATGACACTAAACCTAACCATAAATGTAATGCTTACATTACGCAAACACAAACCCTATCACTAATCCTAACACTAAACCTAAACTTAATACTAACCCTAACCCTAAACTTAATACAAACCCTAATACTAATCCTAACACTAACACTAAACCTAATCCTAATCCTAACCCTAAACCTACCACTAACCCTAACTGTAACCCTAACAAGAAAACTAAACCGAACCCTAACCCTAATTCTTTCACTAATCTAACCCTAACCCAAAACCTACATTAACCCTAACCCTTAGACTAAACCTAACCCTAAAAGTAACCATAACCCTAACAGTAACACTAATCTTAACCCTAACACTAAACCTGTCAAAAAAATCCAACCCTAAACCTAAACCTAATTCTAACCCTAACCCTAACATTAACACTAACATTATCCCTAACCCTAACCCTAAATGAAACACTAAACCTAACCATAACAGTAACACTAACCCAAACCCTAACCCTAAAACTAAACTAAACCTAATCTTAACCGAAACCTAACTCTAAACCTGACTGTAACACAAACCCTAACCCTAAGCCTAACACTAACACTAAACCTAACCCTAACCCTAAAACTAACCCTAAATTTTACCCTAACCAAACCCTAACCCTAACACAAACACTAATGCTTACCATAACCCTATCCCTAATCTAACCCCAACCCTAAAGCTAACCTAAATCTTACCATAATGCTAACCTTAACACTAACCCTAAATCTAATCTTAACCTAAATCTAAAGATAACAGTAACAATGAACTTAAACCTAAACCTAAACCTAAATCTAACCCTAACACAAACCTTAACCCTAACCCTAACTTAAACCTAAACCTAATCCTAATCCTAACCCTAACCTGAATCCTAAACTTAACTGTAACTCTCACCCTAACACAAACACTTACACTGATCCTTAACCTAACCTTAAACCTAAACCTAACACTAACCCTAACACTAAAACTAACACTAACACAAACTTTATCTGTAACCGTAACCCTAACCCTAACACTTACCCTAACCCTAAGCCTAATCATATATAACCCTAAACCTAACTCTAACACAAACCCTAACACTAAGACTAATCTTAACTCTATCCCTAACACTAACAGTAACCCTAACACTAACACCAACACTCACCCTATCATTAACCATAACTTTTACACTATAAAGACAACACTGAACCTAACCCTAAACCTGAACATTACACTAACCCTAAACCTATCCCTAACATGAACTCTAACCCTAAATCTAACAATAAATCTAACACGAACCCTAACCCTAACCCTCACCCTAACACTAACCCTAACCTTAAATATAATCCATCACAATCCCACACCCAAACCCTATCCCTAACCGAAACCTAACCATAATACTAACCCTTACCAAAATCTAACCCTAATCATAACACTAACACAAACCCTAACCCTAATAATTCCACTAAGCCCAACCCTCAACTGAACATTTACCCTAACCCTAAGACTAACCCTAAAACTAACCCTAACCTTAACATTAACACTAACCCTAAAACTAACACTAACAATAACACTAACTCTATCTCTAACCTTAATAAAAACACTAACCCAAATCATATCCCTGACGCTAATCTAAGCCTTACCCTCACCCTTACCCAACCGTAACCGCTAACCCAAACCCAAATACTAACTTTAACACTTACTGAACTCTAACACTAACCCTAAAACTAAACCTAAGTGTAAAACTAAACCTAACCCTAAACTTAACCCTAACACTAACACTAACTGTAACTCAAAGCCTAAACATAACACTTACCCTAAACCTAAACCTAACCCTAAATCTAAACCTAACCCTAACATGAATCTTAACCATAACCCTAAAAGTAACTCTAATGCTAACACTAACCCTAACTTTATCCTAACTTTAATCTAACACTAACCATAACGCTAAATCTAAACCTATACCTTAACCTTACAATAACCCTAACTCTAACCCTAATCCTAACACTAACCCTAACCCTAACCATAAACTTAACCTTAAATCAAACCTTAACCCTAACTCTAACCCTAACACAAACCATAAACAATCCATAACCCTAACACCAACCTAATCCTAACCCTTACCTAACAGTAACCATAATTCTGACCCAAACACGAAACCTAACACTAACCCTAACCCTAACCCTAAAACAAACCCTAACCCTAAATATACCAGAAAGCCTAAGCCTAACCAAAACCCTAACCCTAACACTAATACTAACCCTAAACCTAACACTAACCTTAACACTAGTACTAACCCTAACTCTAACCCTAACCCTAAATCTAACCCTAACACGAACACTAATACTAAATCTAAACCTCATCATAACCCTAATCCTATCCCTAACACTACCCCTAAACGTAACAGTAACCCTAACCCAAACATTAATCCTAACACAAAACCTAACACTAACCGTAACACTAAACCTAACCCTAACCCTAAACCTAAAACTAACAATAACCCTAAACTAACCTTAAAATGAAAACTAACCCTAACATGAACCCTAACCTGAACCCTAACCCTAAAACTAACCCTAACATTAACACTAACACTAAACAGAACCCTAATCTTAACCCTAATATAAACCTAACCCTAAACCTAATCCTAACACTAACTCTAACCCTAACCCTAAACCGAATGCTAACAAAAACCCTAACCAGAAACAATAATCC
>NW_026007367.1:0-4177 GCF_001458135.2 Marmota marmota marmota
CTATCAGATCATAATTGAATGAAATTAGAAATAAATAGCAAGAAAAATAATAGAAACTACATCCCCACGTGGAGATTGAACAATACTCTTTTTTTATTTTTAATTTTTATTTTTTAGTTGTTCATAGACCTTTATTTTTTTTTTTACTTATATGTGGGGCTGAGAATTGAACTCAGTGCCTCACACATAGTAGGCAAGTATGCTATTGCAGAGCCTCAGCCCCAGCCCCTGAACAATACTCTTTTAAATTAAGAATGGATTGAAGAAGAAATGAGTAGAAAATACAAAATTCTTAAAAATAAATAGGAAGAGATGTATCACATATCAAAATCTATGGGACAGTATGAAAGGTGTTCTAAGAGGAAAATTTATATCACTGAGTGCCCACATTAAACTAAAAAAAGAAATCCTGGCGCTGGGATTGTGGCTCAGCGGTAGAGCACTCGCCTAGCATGGGCAGGTCCTGGGTTCGATCCTCAGCACCAATTAAAAATAAAGGCATTGTAAGCTATGTTCCACCTCACTTTCATAGAAAAAGAAGAACAAACTAATTCCAAAACAGTAGAAGACAGAAAATGATTAAGATCAGAGGTGAAATTAACAAAATTGAGAATTAAAAAAAATACTCAGAAGCAATAAAATTCTTTGGTTCTTTGAAAATAAATAAAATTGAAAAAACCATGAAATTAAAAGTGAAGTTATACTCCCAAATGTGTTTTATGATGCCAGTATTACCCTGATACCAAAATCAGACAAAGTGAAATCAAGGAAAGAAAACTATAGACCAATATTGGTGATGAATATAGATGCACAAGTCATTAATAATGTATTAGCAATCACATTCAAAAACACATCAAGGTAATACACTGTGATCTAGTAGGTTTCATTCCAAGAATACAAGGTTGGTTCAAAATACACAAATAAATAAATGTAATTTACCACTTAAACAGAATTAAAGAAAAGAATCACATGATCTTCTTAATACATAAAGAAAAGGCCTGTGATTAAAATCCAGCACCCATTCATGTTAGAAATGGTATAGAAGCTGAGTATGGAAGGAATTAACCTCATCATCATAAAAGTTATTTATGACAAAAACAAAGCCAACATCATACTGAATGGAAAAATAACTAAGAGCATTTACACTAAAATCAGCGACAAGACACGGCTGTCTACTCTCACCATTCCTAGTGTTCTTGAAACACTAGCTAGAGCAATTAGTCAAGATAAGGAAATTAAAGGGACATAAAAAGAAAAAGAAGTAGTCAAACTATCTCTGTTTGCTGATGACATATTCCTATATCAAGTAGCCCCCAAAAAATCTACCATAAGACTTCTCAAACTTATAAATGAGTTCAATAAAGCTGCAGAATATAAGATCAACACCCCAAAATCAATAGCTTTTCTCTACACTAATAGTGATTCAGCTGAGGCAGGAAACCCATTCTTTTTCACAATAACCTCAAAAGTAAAATAAAATATTTGGGAATTAATCTAACTAAGGAGTTTAAAAACTCTACAATAAAAATCATAGAACACTAAAGGAAAAAAATGTAGAAGACTTTAGAAAATAGAAAGTCTACCCATGTTCTTGCATAAGCAGAATTAATATGGTCAAAATGTCTATACTACCAATAGTAATATAAAGATTCAGTGCAATTCCCATCAAAATACAAGTGATATTCTTTACAATATTAGGAAGATAAATCCTTAAATTCATTTGAAGTATAAGAGATCCAGAATATACAAAGCAATACTGAACAAGAAAAGCAATGTAAGAGACATCACAATACCTGAACTGAAATTATATTACAGAGGTATAGTGTGAAAAACAGCAGTGTACTGGCACCAAAACAGGCATGAAAATCAATGGTATAAAATGGAAGACATAGAGAAAAATCCACATATATACATTTATATGATATTTGACAAAGGTGGCAAAAATATAAAGAAAAGTCAGCCTTTTTTACAATTAGTACTAGGAAAAACCACACAGTAATATGTTGAAAAATGAAGTTATTTATATTTTTTTATCTCTCATTCTTCACACAAATCAAATCAAAATGGATCAAAGAGTAAGAATTAGACCAGAAACCTTGCATCTAATAGAATAAAATATAAGGTCAATACTCCATCATATTGGGGCTAGCACTGAATTTCTTATCAAGACCCCCAAAAAAACAAAAAAAAATAAAAAATAAAAGCAAGAATCAAAAAGGTGGTTACCACCAAGTTAAAAAGCTTCTGGTCAGCAAAGGAAATGTGTTAGAGCATAAAGAGAGGGCCTATGGAATGGGAGAAAATCTTTGCCAGCTACTCCTACCACAGAAAATTAATATGAAAACTTCAAAACCTCAATGACTAAAATCAAATTGCCCAATCAATAAATGGGCAAAAGGAGAAAACTAAACTTCTCAAAAGAAGAAACAAAAATGGCTCTCGCCCTTGTCCCTCAAGGCCGATGGAATTTGGGTCTTCTCTGAATGAGGCTGGCTGGCTATGAAATTAAGCTAAGAAAAAGAAGCCAGAATAAACCACTTTACACAGGAAGTACTTTTGAAAAGCAGGGGCAGGTGGGCTCTATGACCTTAGGGGTCCAGCTTCCACACTGGGAAGAGAGAGAGATAAAGAGGGAGAACCCGTGTTTGCTTTATTATATATGGGGAAACTTCAAAGGTTATTCATTTAATGTTCTTGGCCAAATAAGGCAGGAGGTGGGCTATCCAGTCCCAATGGGTCACACCCAATTCCCGAACTAGGAAAGCAGCCTTCCTAGCCCAGTGAAGACTGAAGTCATGTGCATTGAATAATCCATTAAGTGAGAGGGCCCACAAAATAACATGCAATGCTAGACCAAAATATCCTTGGCTCAAGGTCAAGTGAAGATGGCTAAATAGCTCAGGAGTGGCTTCCCACAAATAGCCAACAAATTTATGAAAAAATGTTCAACATATCTAGCAA
The DNA here is from genome assembly GCF_001458135.2 of Marmota marmota marmota. Taxonomy (NCBI): domain Eukaryota; kingdom Metazoa; phylum Chordata; class Mammalia; order Rodentia; family Sciuridae; genus Marmota; species Marmota marmota. The sequence goes on from NW_026007367.1 coordinate 2,962, forward strand.
TCAGTTCAAAACTACACTAAAATTTCACCTCACTCTAGTCATAATGGCATTGATCATGTTTAAAAACAATAATAATAATTTCGGGCAAGAATGTGAGGAAAAGGGCATAATTGTACATTGTTCGGATTGGAGACCAGAACAAGTACTCTAGAAAGCAGTATGGAAATTACCCAAAAATTTTGGAGTGGAATCATAATATGACCCAGCGATCCCTTTCATTGTTATTTATCCAAAAAAACTAAAATCAGCACACTAGTGATAAAGCCACTGCAATGTTTATAGTAATATGATTCACAATCATTAAATTAAGGAATCAATACAGATGCCCATAAATAAAATGAATGGATTAAAAATTGTGGTAAATCCCAATGGAGTTCTACTCCGCCATGAAGAAGAATGAAATGGGGCATTTGCTGGTTAATAGATGAAAATGGAGAACAACATTCTAAGTGAAATAATCCAGACTCAGAAACACAAACTTAAATGTTTTCTCTCTCTGTGGAAGCTACAGTAAAATAAAGGAAAGGAGTTGGATATGTAGAATAACATAAAGATATACGGAGGGAAAATAGTGTAAAGAAGGAGAGTGAGAGTCAGAGTGGAGAAAGGGTTAAGATATTATATGCAGTTACAGAATTCAGTTGGGTTTGTCCCTAATCATGCAACCTCCAACTATTCCTTTAAAACACTCTCACAGATGTAGTGAAATACTTAATGTTTTTAGATATATTCTTTTGATGATTGAACTAAGAAGAAGTTTAGATTTGTGTTTTTGTTTGGGGGGGATTGTAATCAAGAATTTGATTTACTTTTATGTCATATGAAAATAAAATGAGAACACATGCAATGTGTAATCTACTATGACAAAGGAATTAGATCATAACTTATTTATACATTAACATCAATCATTATGATTAATGTACAAGGTGATAATTAATAACGTTTTAGAAATAAGAAACTGTGTCTCATAAATATTAAATTCTCATTGTCACAGGTTTAGTGATAAAATTAATTCTGCCAAGTCAAAAGGCCCAGTAATTTTATATTGTACTATAGAAATTTGATTATACCACAAAAGACTCATTATAGATCTCAAGTGTCAAATTACAGTTCTAGCATAGTTAGATTAAGCAATATAATGCAAATATCTTAGTTTCTCTTGCTTCAGTTTCTATATCTTCTGATATATATATATATATATATATCAGAAGATATA
>NW_026007368.1:0-4177 GCF_001458135.2 Marmota marmota marmota
CTTCTTTAAGGACTATTGTCTGCTTTAGGAAGCCTTCCTGGAATGTGTCTATCATTCCTGTCTTAAAGTGGTGTTTCTTTTCTTCAGGTGTCCTTATCACTTTACCTGTTTTTTACTGTACATTTATGACTTAAACTGTACATTATTTATTGCATATAAATCCCTTTTGATTGTGAACAGGAGACAATCAATCAGTCGCTTTTCTCTAAAAAAGATTTTATTGTTGGATGCCATAATTATTCTGTGAATTTCTAGTAAGTTCAAATGTAGATAAAGGTGTTGGAGATGACTTTTCTAGAAATAATAGTGACCTGAGAGTTAAAGTATAAGGATAGCAGCTAGAGGGAAATTAATGATGACCACATGGTAGGCAGTTACAAGATAGGATAGCATCTCTAAATAGGGTCTGTATTTGTCTAAAATATTGAGATTGGTGAGGAGGAATGCCAGATGATTGGACAAATGGAGGAAAGAGATAAAGACAGTTGAACAGAACTGAGATGGAGAATGAACTCCAGGAATGTTTATATGGATTGTGTAGTTCTACTTTTACACATCTTTCTATGTAAGTTGTTTTATTTGAAATATTATGAGAGTAGGATGTGTGAGACTCCTCAACCTGTCAGATAAGTGCAGTGGTAAATCTTACTGGTTAAGGAGGTGTTTAATTTTGCTTCTCCAAACCACAAGGCTGAATTGTACCACAACAAACAAGGGCATTGATGTAGGATGAAGGAAAACAAGCCATGAAGTCTCCAACCATGAGAGTGATTCTGAGAGTCACAAATCAAAGAGGAAAGAGAATCCATGCCAATGTAAACATGCCCAGTGAGGGAGGATGTGGTGGCAGATATCTTGCTTGTGACATATCAGAATTTGGAAGTTCACTGCACTCCCAATAGGTGTTCTTATTCTCCCAATGAGCTAGAAGTGAGTGAGTACCAATTGTGTAGAGTCCAGTGAAAGGGGTCATTCATTTCTGTTCAAAGAACTTTAACTAAACAGATTGGCTGAGATATACAATTTTAGAAGAAGGGCTCCTTAAAAGCATTCTTGATTTCCCTTACCCATGGGGGACACCAGTGTGCCTTCAATTCTCACATCCTCTGCATTTGCCAATGTGAGTTTGCTTGAGACAATCATAGAAGATAGAAGGCCCAGTTCTGAGAAACAATGGAATGTAAGATTAAAGTCTCAAATTGTGGTAATAGAAAGGGAAAGTGTAAATTCTGTTGATGCAGAATGATTTCATACTGATACCTTTGGGTACCTAAAACTTGTGGGATTGCTCATGAAAAATAATTGTCTTGATACTCAAAGTATAAGCCCTGCAAAGACTTCTGTTCCCAATGGTTCTGCTTTAATCTATCTTGGTCATCTTTCAAGGATTTTCTTGAAATGACTCTCTCACAATATGAGCTCTGAAGGGGTGAGGTGTCACTCAGGAGTAGAGCACATTTATACCTTTCTAAAAGCTCTGCATTTGACCGCACTATGCCCCCCTCCCCAGAATAGGGGAAAAGAGCTATCTTTGTGGGGAAAAAAAGTCAATGCTTCTAAAACCATAGAGAGATCATTTGAACCTTTAACATCACTGCAAAATACAGGTTCTTGGCCTGGTAGAGCAGCATCTGGATATGACTTATTCAAGTGGGACCCCATTCTACCATTCTCCTCTACTTCCAGTCATCTATGGAAAAATAGTCCTCTTAGATTTCACTGGAGGGAGACTGAATGAACACAGCTGACATACATTCTCTGCCTCCTCCTATTATCTCCAGATTCATCTTGCTAAAATCTTTCTTGCCTTCCTGCTTTCCCCTACCCTTGTGCTTTTCAAAAAACAACCTCTACCAGGGTGGTCTCCATCTGTCCACTTGATTGTCTTTGGATGGATTTCTCCCACTCACTCTTTCTTCCGAAAGTAGCAATAGTACCTTACCAGTACCTTCCCCCTTGTCGCGTGCCATGCTCAGAAATGAAAGAAAAATCTGTGCCTTCTGTTCCTCAGCTATTCCCCATGGCTCTTCACTGAGGCTTCTTTAAGGACAAGTCCATTTCCTTACTACTCAGAATGTGCTCTGAGGTCCAGGAGCATTGGAATTACCTTAGAACCTCGTACAAGGAATTCAAGACCTGCCAAATACAATGCATATTTTGAACCTGGTCCCCAACAGATGACACTCGAGAGTGGAAAGATATGGTCTGTAAGAGTCCAATCCTAAATCCTTCACCATCAATTGCCTATTTGGAATTGAGCCACCATCTCCTCTCTACCAGGTTCCCCCAATCAAAGCTGTACAAGGAGTCAATCTTTCCAGTCAACATTTGTTCAGACCGTGGGTTGGGAGATCTATCCATAACCAACCCTAGGCTTTACAAGTCCACGAGGGTGTTCAAAAAAATACCAGCGTTTCATAGGATGTTCAATTCTGTATGGGGTGGTTGGAACATACAAGTTTACTGGTGGTCAATCAAGGTACCTCTGCATGAGCTGGGACTTCCTTCCTGAATGCCTTTCTCATGGAGGAAGACAAGAAGAGTGGAACAACTTGGCACTACATCTCATTCCAGCCTTGGCCCCAGAAGCTCACAAGTCTTTCTGCCATCTCTAGTATGCTGCTCTCTGTAGCTCTTTCTCACCCATCACTGGAGTTTCTCTTCTTCATGGTGCACACCTGTTGCTTGTCTCTCCATTGTCTCCCTGCACTCTATTCTGCCTTGCTCATTCTTCAATCCACCTTGTACTTTCCACTCCAGTGTTTCCCAACATATTGCCATGTTCCCATTACATCCAAATCAGACACCTGACTTCAAGGCTCAGTAATTTGGCAGCACCAATGCTGGATTCTTAACAGGAATTGTAGAAAATTTAAATCTTTTCAATGAGAATATACTGATTATTGGTATTGAGTTTAGGGATAGTTGTAGAAATGAAAGAGAAGAAATTTATAACCTGAGCAGCCTTATAGCTAAAGGATCAGAGGCTTTCAGAACTTCATCCAGTAAAATAAAAAAAAATAGTCTTTATTAGCTTTCAGATTTTTTCATTATTTTTTACTATCTAATATGAAAGATCAGAGAAATGGCATGGTGGAGAAAAGCCACTTGCTTTGTATTTTTATTACATTTTTAGTAATTTTTATTAATAGTATGTCATTTGGTTTCCATCTAGGGGATATTGTTTGATATATATGCTATCCAATATCTCCTTTCTCTCTCTGTCCCTCACTGTTTGCTGAGGGCCATTGCTAAGTAAGAATGACGCATGGCATGACCCAGGTCATTTGCAGTGTCATTGCATGTAAGGTGACCTTGCTCAAGGACCAGGGCGGATTGGGGTTTAGGGCGTTCCCGGTTTAGGACAATCCGGGTTTAGGGCGGTTCCAGGTTTAAGGTGTACCCTGCTGGGAATAGGGCGTATCCTGCTGCCTCAGGCGTGCCTGCTCATTGAGTTCCCCTTGAGTTCTCCTTGAGTTCTCCTGGGATTCAGAGAGTATTTGGGATTTTGCCCAGAACGTGATTGGGGCCCAGAATGTGAATTCCCCCAGAACGTGTTTGTAGAGTGCCGGTGTGAGTTTGGGAATAAAGAGTTGCTGTTTGAATCTACAAGGCTGTGAGTGGCTCATGATTTTGTGCCCAGCCAGACTGCGGCATTTGGCGTCCCGTGCGGGGAACTTCTAAAGCTTAGAGGTAAGTGAAATTTCTCACCCTTGAGGAAGAGAGAAAGAATGGGTGACATTTCAAAAAACGATGTGTTATTGTTTTGATTTATTTTGTTTTTATTTCAAGTTGCCTGTTCCTAGAACTTTCTCAGGCAAACTGGGGAAAATGGTTGACTCAAAGTTTGAAGTTATTCGCCTCCGAGCAAGAGAAATTGTTAGAGGAAGGAGGCACCCCAGTGAGACCAAGAACAGTTAGGACATATGTTGATACAATACAAAAATGTAGCCCATGGCTTTTTAAAGACGAGTTATTAAGTATATCAATGGGACCATCATGGTATCCTGTAGAAGGATTTTTCTTCAAGAAAGAGATGGCTAGTTCTGTTTACTACAATTGTCTAAGATCTTGGTTTATACAGACATCTGATTAATTTACAAAGGTAAAGTGTTAAAATATCAACCACTAAATATAAAATCAAGTACTCTTACTTATTAATTTCCATAAGGTAATA
>NW_026007369.1:0-4177 GCF_001458135.2 Marmota marmota marmota
CTGTCCTTCCTTTCCCAGGGATCCCCCTTAAATAACAAGTACAGCCAAAATAGTTTGTGTCGCGGGTGCTTTATTGTGTCCATGTGAGTGTGTTCTTATTTTCCCCCAATTTATCTTAAAATCATACTGTTTGGATAAGCATGAGACATTTAAATGTTCACACTATGAATTTGTCTCTCTAAAGGAGGTTTAGACAAAGTGAGAGCATCAGGGTCAGGATACTTCCTGGATTCCTATTCTCTTGAACCCTGCCCCACCAGTAAATTAAAGGTCAACTGCACCTGAGCTGCCAGTCCCCCTCTCCCAGTGGCTGAGGTTTCTGGGACCTCTCCCATTAATCCAGAGTCATCGCCCCCGAAGGTGGAAGGAGGACTGACTGGTAACAGTTTCCACCCACTAATCAACTCACAAAGTCTGCATCTCTGTCTGAGGGAAGAAAATCCTGAAAGGCTTTAATTTCTATGGTTTTTATTAAAGTAAAGGAGAGGTTTATTAGATTTCCAGAAGGGGATCCTTTTAGAAACAATACTTCATCCATTTCCTGGGAGGCTTTATCCACCTTGGTGATCAAGGCTGAACTCCAGTGGCTTGCCCACAGACAGCCTGCAGCCCAGGTTTGGGCATGCCTCACACTTCAGCGTCCCAAGGCCCACTGGATTCTGTCCCTGGAGGCCACAAGCCACAGGCACTGAGCAAGCAGAGGAATGCAGGGTGGAGCAGGCATCTCCCTACTCTGCACTCCAAATTCTCAATCCAATTTTGGCTCCAGAGGCAAGAAGCAGACTGGGAGGAAAGTTAGGAGTGCAGTCGAGGGGGAAGGAAACAAATTCTAAGGAGAGAACCCTTGGTGGAGTAGCTCCCCCATCCAAGCGGAGCCTCCAAGCCAGAGGACCAGGGTGATGCTGAGAAGGTGAGAGAAGGTGGGGTCTTCAGAGGGCCACCTGGAGCCTCCTCCCTGGAAGGCTGCAGGGGTGTGCCCCGGGCCCTGCAGAGCCAGGAAGGCTGGCGAGGAGCTTGGGCACGAGGCCACCGGGCCAGCCCTGGAGCAGAGCTGTCCTCTCACCTGCTGCCCTCTGGGTGCCTGCGGCTTCCTCCTTGGCAGGTCGCTGTGCTTGGTTCCAGTCCCACTGCTGGTGCCCAGCTTCGAACCACGCGGGGCAGCTGTCTCTCTTGCCTCTCTGGGTCTCTTCTTCCTCTTGCCCGGTGGCTCCTAGGATGTCACTTTTCCTCTGTCCCCCTGACGATGCCCAATGTAACTCCTCCGCCAAGGGCCAAAGACCCACCTCGCTGGGTGGCAGACGCAGTGGCTTTTGCCAGCTGGTTTGAAGCGGACGTTGGCTCTGACTCTTTTGTTTAGTTTTCTTTTTCTCTCTTTGGTTCTGATTTTGGATTCTTCTTCTTCTTTGTTCTTCTCCTTCTCCTTTTCTTCCTCCTCCTCCTCCCCCTCCTTCGCCTCCTCCTCCTCCTCTTCCTCTTCCTCTTCCTCCTCCTTTTTGTGACTGGGAGACACTTGATTTCTTTATTAAGCATCCAAGACCACCCAGCCCTTTTTGGTTTTGGTTTTTGATGCAGGGCCTTGCTAAGTTGCTTAGGGCCTCACTAAGTTGCTGAGGCCAGTTTCACAATTCTGCCTCAGCCTCCTGAGCCACTGGGATTATAGGTGTGCACCACCAAACCTGAAAGACCTTATTCTGATTTTGGAAATATTGTCTTCTCTATATTTCACATCCTATCAACTGGCTATTAGCTCCTGGTTTTAGAATATGTTAGCTTAACACATCTATATAAGATCTATTTAATTAATGCTTCCTTACAATCATAAAAGTAACACAGGTTTATGGAAGAATATCTATATTTTTATTAGGAAAAATCTCAAAAAGATAATAAAAATCACCTTGAACATGTTATGGAAACAAAACATAGGGCCAGTGAATTTGCAATAATATGTACTGTGGTACTGGGCACATTGTTTTAAGACATGGAGACTGTTCTATGTTAACAAACAGTCCCCCCAAAATATAATATAAAAAATGTAAATTGAGGAAATTATGAAGCCCTAGATAGGTACAAATATCAGCTTGGTATGTATGGTGACACCATTCTATCATCTCCAACCAAGGTTTATTAGAATGCACCTGTTACATAGGGAGGGTCCAGGAAGATGCCTGATCTTTTTTGTTGTGAATATGGTAGTAAATTTTATATAGAAAACTGAATCCTTGGCTCTTTATAAAGGTATAGCTTTAGTTACAACTCTTAACGTAAGCATGAATAAAGCCCAGTGTGCATGTATTGATGTGGTTTAGCCACATTATATATTTTAAATGTTTTTGATAAACATAATGCTTAGAATAGAAGTGAATTGAGTTTGGTTTATCTGTTCCAACCTCTGGACCTTTATACCTCATAAAAAACTGAAAACAAGAGTTTACGATACTTGCTAAAGTCCAAAATGGCCACTGGCAGAGACAGTACCAGAACTAAGGACTTCTGACTCTCAAAACAGTCCTTTCATTTCCATGACAAAAAAAAAATAGCTTTCTGGTATTTTACTCCAGAGTAACATGAACATGTTGTAGCCAGTCAGCATTATATTTTAGTTTATTGAGGAAAATTTTATAACAATTTTGAACACAAATGTGTATGATTCTCAGGTGTTCATAGTGGTCAATTCTGTTTTCTACTTTAAGTTGTGATGGGGTTCTCTGTGTTTACTGTATCAAGTTATAGGTTTATTAGTTTTCTAGGGCTTCTGTAATAAAACACCACAGAATGGATGGCGTAGACCAAAGACATGCATTGTCTCGCAATTCTAGGGACCCAAAATCCAAAAGGATTTGCCGACTGGGTTGTCTAAGAGGCTGTGAGGGAAGGATCTGTTCTTGGCCTTTAAAAGGTGATCTTTCCCTTGGCATATTTCTATGGCCAAACTTCTCTCTTTTTTCTCCCTCTATCTGGGATAAGGGTCTACCCTAATGACTGCATATGGTAATTTGGTGTTTTAGTGAGCTTTTTTCCTCTGCTGTGATTTGAAACTCACAAATGGAAGATCTTTCTTCCTACACTACAATCCACCATTTTACTAAGTCCTTTAGACTTAAAAGAAAATTTGTAAAAACAGCAAAGAATTTCTATATGCCTTTCATCCAAATGCCCAATTTACTAATTTGCTTTATCACCCTCTCTTGGTGTTTATGTCATGTTCTTTTCTATAGTATGAAGAGTAAATTACAGACATGTTCATTTATCCCTAATACTTCACTATATTTCCTCAAAAAAGACATTAACTTATATATTCATAATGCCAGCTGTCCTTTGTGCAGCCTGAGATCAACATTGACCTTGTGAGTATACAATCTACAAACTTTAGTGAAATGCCATTCAGTCTCCCACCAAAATCCTTCATCAAAATCCTCTAGCGGCTCTGGAGACTAAGGCAGGAGGATTATGAATTCAAAGCCAGCTCAGCAACAGTGAGATGCTAAGCAATTCAGTGAGACCGTGTCTCTAAATAAAATATAAAATAGAGCTGAGGATGTGGCTCAGTGGTCAAGTGCCCCTGAGTTCAATCTCCAGTATGCAGCTCCCCACCACCAAAAAACCCCAAAGTCCTGACGGTGGTTTATATGGTCCTACATGGTCTACCTCCCAGTCTCCTTTACAGACTCAACACTTACCTCTTCCTGTCCATTGGCACTTACTGTTCCCTCTCCTGGATGATGTTTCCTTGAGTGATCACTTGGCTCAACCCTCACCTCCTGATGGTCTTTCCTGAAATGTCATCTTCTCCATGAGGTTTTCTGTGATCATTCTATTTAGTATTTCAATGCTACTTTACTCTCTGCACTTTGTGCTTTACTGGTTTGCAAAAATTTAAGCCTCAGTCCTTATCAAGAAATATAATTTCACATTATTACTCATGTGCACACGGGTATACTTACAAACATGAAAAACAAAAAAATCCAAAGCAATGCTTAACATTGTTGTGTTTCCTTGATGTTTTCCAGGACACAGAACAGATCATTAAGAGAAAGTATTTCTGCCGGTTTTGGTTCTTATTTATATCTTCAGTGCCTACGAGAGTGCTTTGCATGAAATAGAATTCAATAAATATGTTGACTAGACTGAATAATTGGCTATCATGGAAAGAAAAGGCAGCAGGCTTAAGTAGCTTAGT
>NW_026007370.1:0-4176 GCF_001458135.2 Marmota marmota marmota
GGAAGGAAGGAAGGAAGGAAGGAAGGAAGGAAGGAAGGAAGGAAGGAAGGAAGGAAAGAAAGATGGAAGGAAGGAAAGAAAGATGGAAGGAAGGAAAGAAAGACGGAAGGAAGGAAAGCAGTGCTTACTGAGGGGCTCCAGAACAGATAAACTGTTATTTATGATTTGTTCTTTTGTTTTATTTTCAGTGCTGATGATCAAACCCAGGGCCTCAGGCATGCTAGGCAAGTGCTCTACCACTGAATATTGCCTGTGTTTTCAGGTACCAGGACACTGTATCATTCCCTTCCTGATGTGCCCATATTGAATGGTGACTTTATGAACTTTTTAAATGCTATTCTAAATATATGCAACCAAGTCTGTCGTTCTAGGCCAACACCAGGCATGAAATAAATGACACTTATTAAATATTATTCCCCCCCCCCTCTTTGTACCAGGATTGAACTCAGGGGCATTTCACTGAAACACATCCCCTACTCTTTCTTTGGTGTATTATTTAGAGACAGGTGCTCACTGCGTTGCTTAGTGCCTTGCTAAATTGCTGAGGCTGGCTTTGAACATGTGATCCTCTGTCTCCTCCCAAGCAACTGGGATTACTGGCGTGTGCCACCATGTGCCATCACACCGGGTTTATTTCCTTCTCTTAGAGGGTAGGGTTTGTATTGTTTTTCCTCATGTCCTATGTGTTAGCTTGTAGCTGAGATCCAACATTTGACAATTGTTGGTTGAAACTGTGTATAAACAAACGAATGAATGAATGAATGAGCGACTGACAAAGTGGTCCTACTTAATACACTTAACAATGTAAGGGAAAGTAAAGATAAGAAAAAGCAATTGTTTCAGGTACGTCTTGAGTTAAACTTCTACTAATAGCAAGGTACAAAATTCCCAAAACCTAGATCTATATTACAAATTTCATGTGTGCACAATCTGTCATTGATAAGACCATGATGTCATCATAGCCTGATAAACAGAATGACTTCTAATGGGAAACCCTAAGAGATTCCACTTACTGCTACAGGTAAAATAGTTCCTTAAAAAGAGTAGTTACAAGGGACAGTTGACTTTGGTCCTCCTTGGCTTCTGGTGGGCTGCCACAAACATAAGGCAAAACTGGAATTCCCTGACTGAAGCATAGCCAGACTGCATCTTTGTAGCAGCAGCTGGGTGGGAGAGGTGCTGCCGCCCAAAGGGGAAGTTCAGGTGACAATCTTCATTCTTGGGCAGGTAAGTGCTCCCAGGGCTGAAATTCAGGGACAAGGCCATGATAAGAAATGCTGATAAAAAAATAAATTAAATAAATGAAAAAAAAAAAAAGAAAAAGAAATGCTGAACATGGCATCTTTCAGATCCTTAATCTGTAGCTCAGTGGTAGAGCACAGAGATACTATATTGATATTTCCACACCTTGACTTTCCAAATCTAGTTTATACAAACTATAATGATGAGTTAATAGGCACCAGGAGTCCCAGAGTTAGGTGTACACATTAGATTGTGCCTTCATAATTTCTCATGAAGATAGAAGGACCTGTGAGAGAGGTTTGGGTGCAGACTTACACCCAGCTCTACACTGAGAGAAGCAAAGTTCCATTAACTCTGGCAATTAATTTAACACAAATTCTGTGTGCTTGCGTGTGTGTGTGTGTGTGTGTGTGTGTGTGTGTGTGTTGCTGGGTGTTGAACCTAAAGCCCTGTGCAGGCCAGCAAATCCTCAACACTGTGGGTTGTTTTGGTTTGTTTACTTGCTTGTATTTTGTGGTACAAAGCTGCTCAAAACCAGTTCCTTGTGCATGACAAGCACTCTACCCACTGCTGAGCTACACCTCCAGTCCCTAAAGGCTGAGTTTGAATTACAACTCTTTTATGTACTTGTGTAACTTTGGGTATTGTCTTTGAAACTTAGTTTTTCTTTCCAAAAAATTGGGATGATTGAAAACTCACTGGCTCAAAGTGAGTGATGTTTATGGCAGTAGCTATCCCAGATGTCCCACATAGGGCATTTGCTCCTTTCTCCTCCCAAGCATCCTTTCTTTCCTGCCTTAAACCTGTCCCTCTTTGATCCAGTCTCCAAACAATGCTCTCCAACTCTAAAAGTTAGCATGCATGAATCTCCTGGGGAGATTTGTTAAGATGCAGGTAGATATAAGTAGGTCTTAGTCGGGGTCTGAGATTCTGAAACTCCCCCAGACAATGCAGCTGCTGCTGTCCACTGGGAGTAGCAAAGTTCCATTAACTCTGGCAATGCATTTAATGCAAATTCTGTGTGTGTGTGTGTGTGTGTGTGTGTGTGTGTGTTGCTGAGCTTTGAACCTAAAGCCTTGTGCAGGTGAAGCAAATCCTCTATTACTGAGCTATACCTCCAGCCCCATGAATGCATAACCTTTATTTCCAGACTCACCACAGACACTTTAAGTTTCAGCAGTCAGCTCTACAGAGACACCTAAGTAGAGAAGCTCCAACACACACTTACTCTTTGGTCTCCCTAAGCAATTCCATCTCACTTCTAGAGTCTCTTGGTTACCGCAGATGGATGTTTCTTGTCTCATTTTTATCTTGCCTCAAGTTTTGAATATGATGCTTGACCTCCTTCCCATGATTTCAACCTTGGCTTTGTTAATGATTTAGGTTTGATACATATGATGCTGCACTTGGCTACTGTCCCCAAACCCTGTGTATGCAGGAACAGTTATGTTCTGAAAATTTAGACAATTGCTTCAGATCTCAGTGTAGGGTAACCTTCATTGGTGTAAGATTGTACCTGGACAGTGACCTATCATCTGACCAGGGCTGCATATGCAAGCTGCCCAGAATGTTCTCTGAATTGTTTATGGCACAGCTGTGCAACATGTGGTTTGAACTTATGTATATTTCCACCCAATGATATTTCTTTTTCTTTTAAATAAAAGAAAGCAGAATGTAGTACTCAAGATAAGAGACTAGGCCAGTTGCCTGGATTTGCTCATGGTTTGGCACTTTCTAGCCCTGGGTGCCTTGGAAAAATTAATTGGTATAATGATTTGAATGTGTCCCTTCCAAAATTCAGGTTTTGCCAATATGACAGAATTAAGAGGAGAGGCCACTAAAACATGATTAGGAAGGTCCCTCCCTTATGAATGGGATTGAGGCTTTTGTAAAAAAGACTAACTTGCCCTTCCCCTTTCTCCTGTATGAGGAAACAGTGTTCCTGCTCTCCAGAGGATAAGCCCTCCAAAGCAAACCAAATGTCGGTAACTTGTTCTCAGATTCCCTAGTATCTAAAATTTTGAGAAAACAAATTTCTGTTCTTTAAAACTTACCCAGTCTCAGGTATTTTTTTATGAGAGCAGAAAATGAACTAAGACTCTGTGCCTCAGAGTTCACCTCTGTATTATTGAGATAATAATCATACCAACTAAGAAGATTAAATTATGGGGTGGGGATATAGCTCAGTTGGTAGATTGTTTGCCTTTTATGCACAAGTTCCTGGATTCAATCCCCAACACCAATAAAGAGGAGGAGGAGGAGGAATAATTAAATGAAGTAATATTTGCAAAGCACAGTGCCTGGCACTTAGTGCTTGTACGTGATATGTTTTTAGTATGAGGGTCACAGGGGAACTACTTTTTGTACTTCTGAGAGCAGTTGTGTGAGATATATATATATTTTTTTTAATTTTTTATTGTGGGTTGTTCAAAACATTACAAATTTCTTGACATATCATATTCCACACTTTGATTCAAGTGGGTTATGAACTCCCACCTTCACCCCATACACAGATTGCAGAATCACATCAGTTACACATCCATTGATTTACATATTGCCATCCTAGTGTCTGTTGTGCTCCGCTGCCTTTCCCATCCTCCACCATCCTCCCTCCCCACCTCTCCCCTCCCCTCCCCTCCTCTCTCTCTACCCACTCCACTGTATAACCCTGAGGGTCACCTTCCATTACCATGCAATTTCCCTTCTCTCTCCCTTTCCCTCCCACCTCTCATCCCTGTTAAATGTTAATCTTCTTCTCCTGCTCTTCGTCCCTACTCTGATCTTAGTTACTCTCCTTATATCAAAGAAGACATTTGGCATTTGTTTTTTAGGGATTGGCTAGCTTCACTTAGCATAATCTGCTCTAATGCCATCCATTTCCCTGTAACTTCTATGATTTTGTCATTTTTTAATGCAGAGTAATACTCCATTGTG